>NW_025964112.1:8890000-8970000 GCF_023055435.1 Haliotis rufescens
TAATTAGATCAAAACTAGACTACGGCTGCGCCATATACAACACCCTAAACAACTCTCTATCTAAAAAACTTGACTCAATACAATATCAGGCTCTCAAACTAATTACACGCATCCAACATGGCACCTCCTACACTTCACTTCAGGCCTTAACAGGAGAAATGCCACTAAGTCTACGCAGGGAACAGCTAAGCTTAAATTTCTGGGCCGCATCCCAATCAAACCCTCTAATCCAAAACTTAATAAACCAAAATATCAACCCCAAAAACCAAGCTCTAGCTCGTAAACACCCCTTACTTACCCCAATATACCAAAGAATAACAAACTACCTAAATGAACACCAAATTAAAAATCTTAAACAAAACTGCAAACAATCAAATATCTTCACCCCTAAACTTAAAATACCCCAAATAGACACAACACTAGCTAGCCAAATAAATAAACAAACCGACCCAAACATAGCTAAAACCACCACACTAGCATACATACACGAAAATTGGCCAAATTGGTGTCACATTTACGCGGACGGATCTTCAAATCCGACCTCCAAACACACAGGTTTCGGAGTCCATACCACACAACCAACTAAAACCACACAATCCTTCCGACTCCCAAACAACCAATCAATATTCACGGCAGAACTAATGGGCATGGCCTCAGCCCTCCATAGTCAAGAATCCAAAAACAACAATAAAATCCTAATACTTACCGACTCCCTAAGTGGACTGCAAGCCCTCCAAAACAAAAATACCAAAAACCGACCTAAATTAATAAATCTAATACTTAAAAGCTCCAACGACCTAACTAACGCAGGCAAACAAATAACCTTCTTGTGGATCCCCGCCCACGTAGGAATATACGGTAATGAAAACGCCGATAAAGCAGCTAAACTATCCCTCAAAATGCCAGAAATAAGTTTAAACTTACCCATCTCAAAATCAGAAATTAAAAGTGTAAATAAGCAAAAAATCACCAAAAAATGGCATAACCTATATCTAAACTCAAATAGCCAAATCAAAAAAGTACTCAGCAAACCACTAACCAAACCAAAAATTCACCATCCATTAAAAAAAATTGACAGAGTAATCACTAAACTCCAAACAGGACACACCAACCTAAATAACCACCTAAAAAAAATAAAAAAACATACTACAGGTAACTGCCCACACTGCAAACAACTAGAAACCCCAGAACACGCACTCATCTACTGCACACACTACCTAACACATCGAACCGCATTACAAACCACCCTCAATCTAAACAAGGCTCTCACTCTAGAAGCAATACTTAACCCACAAAATAAACTAGAAAACTTCAAGGCCTTAGGCGTATTCTTAATAAAAACGGAACTAATAAAACGCATCTAAAAACACTATAATCCACCAAATCAAAATTACATAAACACACAAACATCCACCATACCCAGCTCCCTTGGTTCTCCTCCCCTATCCCATCGGCATCTATTCCAAATCTCAAAATTCCCAAATTCTATATCAGCAACCCCTAAAGCCCCCTCTTGGGTTGCACACACCACTTTCGCCCCTTTCGGAAACACATTAAATGGCCTGGCCGGGCCCGTGTGCGAAATACGCATCAGTCGGAAAGCGCACGTTAAATCTCCAAAGTAAGTAAGTAAGTAAGTAAAGACGACTTCTCATCCCTACCATCCCTTGATAACGTTGTTAAAACCTACACTGAACCATCGCTCATAAGGTGTTCATCCATATGTCTTTTCCTCACATAGTATTCTAGTTTCTAAATGCCTCTCAAAGAAGTTATTTCTTTTGTGGTTAACTCAGCATATTTGATGAGTGCCACTGAGCTTATATGGAGACTCGGGGGGTGATTCTGTCATTCGGAACATGTCGACCTTAAATCCAATGGTAATTAACATACTATTGCAGAAGCAGGGCAGGCAAAATCCCTGCTTCCTGCGCGATACGTAGTCAAAGGGTTAAACGACGTTGTTACTACTGAAACACGGTCGTTCTCTGTAAATGTATCAATGGATATCATACATTAATGTGTGATCCTTGTCACTGAATGTTCAAGTCTCACCGTCGAGCGAGCCTATTGAAACACAATATTATTATGGTGAACATGAATCATGGGACCATTAACGACGCTTCTATAATACTGGTTTATCTACCGTCATCACCAGAGACTAACCTAACGCCCGACTTACTTCAATAAGGCCTACTTATGACCATCTGACTATAACACACACCTGTATGTGTAAATATACTTATGAATGATCTTCGGTTCACCCGCTGTGAACAAATCGGGGAGTGGGGAAAGGGTTGGGGTTTTGGTGGGAGTTTCAGGTGATAACAATAGGGGGATAATGGGTTAATGGGATACATTCACAAGCATCATAGCGCGGAAAGCATCACATCCAGTCAGTCAGATCACCAAAAGGCTTACTACGTGTATTGGAATCAGATCTTTCGGAGGATGAACGTTATTTATTTAATGCTTGTTTTAACTTTGACATTACAAAGTTAGGAAGATGTAGGTACAGTTATCATAAAGACCGCCTCCGTGGTCTAGTGGTAGATCCCCGGCCGCGTCATACCAAAAGACGTTAAAAGATGGTACTTGTTACCCTGCCTGGCGCTCGGCATTAAGGGCCTAAAACAAGGACTGGCTGGCTCTGAGTATACTGTGTCTGAGTGGGGTATTCATATTAAACTGCGGAATGGTATCTCGGAGGGCTAGCACTATAAATTCGGCATCAGTCCGGACTAGTGAGTGAGTGAGTGAGTGAGTGAGTGAGTGAGTATGGTTTTACGGCGCTTTTAGCAATATTCCAGCAATATCACGGCGGGGGACACCAGAAATGGGCTTCACACATTGTACCCATGTCGGGAATCGAACCCGGGTCTTCGGCTTGACGAGCGAACGCTTTAACCACTAGGCTACCCGACCGCCCCCCGGACTAGTACAAGCAGCCACAACCACACATGTGCATGGACGTCGCTACATAAGTGCAGTAATCTTGGACGCGACGCTAAGCCCCATTTTACTTCACCTCACCTCAACAACATCATCAATCCCTTAATGTTTAAATACAAAATAGTAGGCATAGTGGGGACACTATATCTAATGAAATAAATCCGAGGCAAATCTTCCCTCTTCCGTGGTGTGCGGTGTGTGCCGAATGCATATACAAATCTGTTCAATAAATGTTTCAAAATATTTGAATGAGGTTGCTCATCTCTAGCTGATACAATATTTGGAGTTCTCTTGTTCACTACTTCACGATGCATATGACTAAGTATTGCAAGGGCGGATCCAACATTTTTTAAAAGGAGTGGTCCAAAATGACAAAATTCCCTTTCAGTCAATGTTACATCCTACAACATGCCTCATTTGGTTTTCAAAAGGACGTCCGCTCTGGATCCACGAATGTGTTGTTAAACGAGTTATATACTCACCGCCAAAAAAAACACGCGAACTATTGAAATATATTAACATATACAGGAGTATGTGCGTTGAGGAGAGATGTTTCCAATGTGCACCACTTAATGTAAGAACTAACAATCAGTCAAGTGTTACAACAGTGCCCTTATACTTATCATGATAAGCTGCACGTGATTTTCAAACTTTACACACTAATCCTGCACAAGACAAATGGTGCATGGATCTATGACATCAGCTGTGATGCGGCCATAAGTGTCGGTTCACACATCATAACAGTATGTTCGTTTGAGCATCGAACCAATCTAATGTCTCTTGATATGAGTAATTCTTCATATATTAGCCAACATGTATGGTATTCGCTTTTCTTTTGTCGGTAAGTATATGTCCGCAGTAGTAAATGGACTGTTTGATGTCACGGCCAGAGTGATGATGTCAGTATATTTCTATGACAGGTAACATGGGTCAGTAGAATGGGTGATATAACCTAAACCATGTGAATCCCTTTTGTTGGGACGATCGGACGCTCAAGGCAGTTTGAGTGGCATACTTCTCGAAACAGGGTAAATACTGGAACACATCATGCTGTTTAATGTCTCTTGAGAACTTTATTATAACTTCTTGCTCTGGTCCGGCGTGTTATGGTTGCATACGTGGCTAGGCAATGACAGATATATCAACGTAATATGCTCTATTAATTTGCTATATAACATATTGTCAAAATATCTCAAGGCTCAACTTCTCAATAAGAAACACTTATTCCACATTAACACTTGCGAGTTAAAATTTGTCTTGTGTCGAATTTACATGTAGTCAATTTCTCTGTACTCTTTGCCCGAAAACGGAAATCTGGGGGAAAGCAGTTAATTGTTTCAACAATTCAGAAAACTAAGTTTAGTTTAAGAACGACTTTTTTTCACTGACGGCCTATGAGTACAATTCAAGGAAAACAGACGACAGTCAGTGTTGTCACACATTATTATTATTATTATTAAGATAACGTAATCCAAGATGAACAATGCCTTCTGAACGGAAGCGTAGAGGGGCCACGGTGATTTTTTTTTGTCTAAGTATCTCCTACGTAGGACTCAGTATCTTCTACGTAGGACTTAGTATATCCTACGTAGGACTCAGTATCTTCTACGTAGGACTTAGTATATCCTACGTAGGACTTAGTATCCCCTACGTAGGACTTAGTATCTCCTATGTAGGACTTACTATCTCCTACGTAGGACTTACTATCTCTTACGTAGGACTTAGTATGGCCTAGAATTACTATCTCATACGTAGGACTTAGTATCTCCTACGCAGGACTTACTATCTCTTACGTAGGACTTAGTATGGCCTAGAATTACTATCTCATACGTAGGACTTAGTATCTCCTACGTAGGATTTACTATCTCCTACGTAGGAGATACTAAGTCATACGTAGGAGATACTAAGTCATACGTAGGGGATAGTACGTCCTACGAAGGAGATACTAAGTCATACGTAGAAGATACTTTGACAAGAAAAATTTCACCGTGCCCTACTACGCTTCCATACTTCTGCAAACATTACTAGCGGACTCTACTTATTTGTGCTGTGACTCTATCTTTCTTATTTAGTTTTACAGAAACACGAACAGTTAATTGATACCCGGTATGCTGTTATGCTTATCCGTTGTTATATGACTTTGCAGCTTCGCTGTTACCTTTGGGTGGCTGTATAACACAAACACAGATTGGCTAAAAGTCAAAGGACTGGAATTGTTTCTGGACTTTTTTATATCACATAAGGCTACATAGAAATGTTTAATAATAAACATCCAAAGACACACTAAATTGATTAAAGAATTAGATGAAAAATACTCACTTTTATGTGTGATTTGTTGCTTGGTTAAAAACTACCATATAACACCTCCTGTGTCATACACTACAGAACACCGTCTGAGATCCTCAAGTGAGCGGTAGGTCACAGGCGTTTAATGTTATACATATATTTTATCGCTCAGATTCTCGATCATCTATGGAAAATTCTATTTTCTACACCAATGATGTCAAGGTCAAGTACTCTGTATAAAGGGGAATCTAACTGTTTTTGTACTGAGGGGTTGCGGTGTACGGTCCTGTAGAGATGGGGGTCACTCGGCCATGATGACACGTGGGGCCGGGCATGGCCTCATGAGTACAATCGATTCATGAATACATTAACCTCACATGTTCAACAGACGACGAAGTAATAATCACTATTTTTTTTCAAAAGTCAGTAGTGTTTGTATTCAAAATACTCCTAGGAATTAAAGCTAAAAGAAACCTAATTGTTTCATTAAAATTAAATTCTAACGATATTGTGTAAAACATTTATTTCGAAACAATTAATGCAACGGAACTATCACGGACGTTATACAATTTAAATACATGTACAATGTTACAAACCAGTGAAAATAAATAAGGTGCCAATAATAAGAAATTTAAAATATCAAAATACTGATGTGTCCTACAGGTAAAAGTTGACAATCTTTACAGTTTTCCCCATAAAATGCAAAAGCTATAAAAAGTTCGGACACAGTCCTAGCTTGGTACACATTAACCCTTAGCTCAATGCACCATTCCTTATGCAAATTTCCAAACAAAGGTTCAGCAGGAATGTACATGCTTTACTTACCACCATCTACAGTGTAATTAATTTCCCAATACTCTTCAACATTTATGTTTTAACCGTCTCTGAAAACACGTGGAATTTGTGTATGTCGTTTCGGTGTTTGGTATCAATAGTCTAAGTCGACAATAATTACATAATCCAGTTTCTTGTAATTAGAAACAATTATTTTCAATAATTACTGTATTCAAATAAAATGCAAGAATGATGTAAAACATCGGCCGACCAATGGTTCAGAATGACCAGGAACACAAGCGCCAACTGTCTTGGCATTTCCTGTGGGGACTCACGACGTCCGTTCAAAACAACACCTGTCGTAGGAGGCCACGGGATCGATTGGTCAGGATCGCTGACGTTGATGCATGTCATCGTATCCCAATTGAGTAGATCGATGCTCATAATGTTAATGACTGTATTGTCTGGTCCAGAAACGATTATTTACAGACCACCGTCATAAACCTGGAATATTACTGAGTGCGGCGTTAAACAACAAACAAACAAACCAACACCTACCTTCGAACGTCCACAACAGGACAGATGTGATTAATTGCGAGAGTTGTAGGCCAATGTGGACCGGCTAGGTCTCACTACACCGAGAGTACAGGGCGTGAGTACAAGGCGTCTTATTCAAAGTTTTATCATTATCCGCGACAGAATTCTGTCCACTACCTTTATAGTCAATACGTTTTCAAAGAAAAGAAAAAAAATGGGGAAGGGTTGTATTTAGAAATTCAATGTTTAGTCAAACGTGAAATTGTTGAGCCCAGACAAACGGTAATGGGTTGAAAGGATTTTTGCATTACCAGTGAAAATTGAGACGATCTCCATGTGTCGTATCTCGATATTGTTGTGTTACAATGAGTTAGTATGCCTTCCAGATACCGGCCATTGTGTGAATATACTTGTCTGGATAACCTTTCAAATTGTTGCGTTCCTACTGTCAGCTTTATTTCGAAATACATCTGTATAACTTATGTTTCTATTGCGATGGGTGATTAAGAGATTATGGAAGTTGACATCAGGATGTCTTTGTAACTGTATTCAGGATAGTATAAATGATTTAGATGGAACACATGAACGCGGCAAACGCTACGCTGGTGAACACACAGAACTGACAAAATCATTGGATTTCATTTTGGATTCAGCTCAATTAAATTAGATAGATACAAAACACACCGGCAGTGAAATGTACACGACACATGCTTATAGGGAAATGACTACAATGTTCAAGAACGCTTATTGTCGGCAGTCAAGATCATGGTGATACACTTGTTGAAGGTGAGTGAGTGAGTGAATGAGTATGGTTACATGCCGCTTTTAGCAATATTCCAGCAATATCACGGCGGGGGACACCGTAAATGGGCTTCACACAATGTACCCATGTGGGGAATAGGACCCGGGTCCTCAGCGTGACGAGCGAACGCTTTAACCACTAGGCTATACGACCGCCCCACTTGTCGTAGGGCACAACACTTGAAATTATTTTGGTTGGAGGTTCACATTTAATATGATCTATGTATGGTCTTGTCAACCATGCTGTAAGTCTTTGACCCGTGCACATGTTGGTTAAACACCACTTGGTAATCACAGAAGTTCTTTTCCCATTTTTTTTACCTTGATGCCAGATCAGTTTCACGAATAACGTGTGTCGCCAGGAGGATTCGAACCCGCCAAGTCCGTGGATATTTGTGATTTGTTCAGTTTGCTCCTCCCTTCTTGATCAGAGCTATGTTTGTTCATTATAGCCCCAGCAACATTGGCAAATAATATTCATGTGACTGATAAATGCTCTCGAGTTAGTCCAGTATGAACTGTACACTTGCCCTGAAACGTGCTTTCCATAACCAGAACCGCCAAAGAGAGATGCAGGTGCCAAGTGGCGACTCAACCAGTGTTTTCGCAGTTAAGCATATAATTCTTTAATATCTAACAAGGTAACCAAAAAGTTGTTTAAACATATTAGTGCGAAGATTTTTTGAATGTTGGTCATAATTTTAATAGGTTAGAATACTTGGACTCTGATGTCTTATCGTTGAAATGGTTAGCTGGAGTCCTCGGCGCGCTCTCACTAACCATTTCAACGATTAGACAGACACCAGGTCATCGTGCTCTTACCTATACATACATGTATACTTTTTCTTTCAGTACAGTCTCGTCACGTTTATTATTGCTGTCGCGATCTACTCTGATAAATGTAATTATTCTTTGCCGGAGGCCATACCGGAGTTTGTCGTTTTGTTCGTTGCATGTCATCCTAAACAGAAAATTACCACCAAACACATTTTGTAAAGAAAACGACGATAGTTATTAATCAGTCATTCAGAACATTGACGCTAATAATGATGTGGCACATGCGCCTCTGGCATTTGCTGTTGATAAATATTTTAAGTGAACTCCGTCTTTACACCTCAACAGATAACCATAGAAAATGTGATGGACATTGTCAGCCCAACTCTGTATCAAATGTTATATAGTTATTCTTTTCTTGTTGCTTTTCACGCGTGCTCCAGTATCATGATGTCGGACAGTTATATGATATTACTTCTCAACACAGATCAAGGGAAAACATGATACCAGCAGATTTTATCAACAATATTGTCATCACAATTTTTAATATACAGTTTATGTAAAAACCCGAGGTGTATGCAAAACAACAACATTTATGAATTTGTCTGTATATTTAAAATGTTATGCCGCACCCTTAATATCAAAATAGTACTTAAGAAATCGTGTAAATGATGCTGTCTGTCATAACTGCCTAATGAAATGAATATCATGTTGTCATTGTAAAATATTTCCTTATCAAAAATATGTATTTAAGAGATTACAATGGAAATTATAACTAATTAGTATGTAAACTTTTAAAATGGAGCATGGTATCGGTTCTTCTAATGTATATCCGCGCAATGAGTTTAACAACCATGGACTGAACTCACTGACCACTTGTTAAAATAATTCTTCTTTGCACTGTCGACCACACGGCCGAATTGTTATAATAAATATATCTTTCTATCTACCACGTGAATTAAGGAAGGTGACATTGCTATTAAACATGGTCTCAATTGGTAAAGCTATCAGCAGCATTAAGATGAGATTTAATGGATTAAGTTGTCAGGCTCGGTCACATGGTTGATGGCGTGTCATCGTGCCCTGTGGATCTTTGCTCATAATATTACAGGTCGCAGTTATATAGCCGAGATATTGCCGACCTATAAAATAAGGACCTGCAACCATGTAATTAAATAGAACCTTTTGGGAAGATAACTAAAACACTGTCGGACACGACGGGAAGTGACTGGTCCTGAGCAGCAAACAGAAAGCCTCTTGTTTCAGCCGATTTTATCCAAGCGAATGACTCTGCAGGGTTGCTGATCCTCTCAACACACTGCGCATAGAGTCGAACCAGTGGTCGTTCAGACAGCCACTCCTTGAAAAAATGAGTCTGGGCAAATTTGATATTGCACTTAGCTTATTTGACACACATTTATGTACTGTCCAGCTGCGTGTAGAGGTTGCAAGGGCCCTGAGCTGTTGCTGAGCCTAACCAGCCTGACTCTGCCAGGATCACCCAAACCCTCTTTGCTGCATTTTTTATTTTAATCTGTAAATAATATTAATTCACCCATGTTTCGTCAACTGTGTACTTTAAGACGTGAAACGGGCTACAATATTCACAATGAAATCATTTACAGCATTAACACCACAGTGACTGAGTGTAAACCTTTGAATATCTGACATCTTACGTTCAGTGTAAGAAGAAGGCTATTTTCCCTGCGGCTGTAATTTCACGGATGGAATCCCAATGTTAAATGAATACTTTTGTCAGAGTTTATAAATCTTAACAATGCTTTATAAATTCCATTTCGTAATTGTATGTCCATTTCAGAAAAGAATAATTGGCAATGCTCATTTCACTCTCAAATAAGGGTGTAACTAATCTGGAGATACTCTTACTCAACGATAAAAAATATGTTGTTCAAGACCACCTTGCTGTTTAAGATTTTAAAATATTGAAAAATAAATATAAATAAGAAGTAGTGTTGTGCTGCGTCAGGCAACAAACAAACACTTTTTTTGGAAATTGTGAGTTCTACCGGTAGAGCAGGACATGAAAACCTGGTGTCGTCACTGTTTTCCAGTGATCCATTCATTTCCACCTCTATTTGGCTTTTTATGCCCAATGGATTCTGTTTCGGCGGATAATCGAGATTCCCTATCGTTGACGTTCTATATCTAACATGAGTTTTCAATTTTGACTCAAACAGGTGATAAACAGAATGAAAGGAGAGATGGGGAATCTTTAAGAAAGGCTGTGAGATTGGGAGTCTTTAAGAAAGGCTGTGAGATTGGGAATCTTTGAGAAAGGCTGTGAGATTAGGAATCTTTAAGAAAGGCTGTGAAATGGGATTTGAGTTTGAGATATATTTTCATGTAGACACGCCCATCGTTTGAAATGTCGCGTACCCATATTGTTTGGGATTATAAGAATGAACTGCACAATGTGGAAGAGGGAATGAGCGAAGGTAGAGAACCACAGGTACTCTCAGGTAACGGATCTCGACGAAGAACCTTACTGAATACACACCACAGCTTGGGTTCATAGTTTCCCCTAATGCCGTACGTACATTTACTGTCCTTGGTGAATGAATGAGTTTTAAAAAAAATCTAAAAAATATAGTCCTTGGTTCTTCAGTGTAGTTTTTAGGTTCAACTAACGTGGTTCATGATGTACATCACCTGCATTTGTGTGAAGAAAACGTGAGGGAACCAATAGGTTATTTGGTTCTTATTTCTGATCCTGCTTCAAACTTGTGCATTATCGTACGCATTGCTTATTTCCCATAACGTGTCACACATCTAAAGTATTACTATATTTTCCGCCCGAACGCCCCTGTTCATCAGCAGGGGGCATGTTGTTGTAAGAAGTGATCCGCGCATAATTTTATTTCAATAAATATATCTCAGTACATAATTTTGGAATGAATCATTGATGTTTGTTTGAATTTCAATGAAGTTAAATATTAACTAGTTGTGTGTTTTTTTCTCTAAGTTATACCATAGGCTATGCTTCCATGCATCACAATGTACACACTTACCGATGTACGTGATGAAGGGGGTTGCTCTCTTGTGGATGCGGTCCCGTGTGAATTCCAGGTTACAAAATGTACAAGTAAGTTTATTTTCTGTTTTGTAAGCCATCGGCCCATGTACACAGTTGATATAACAATATCGTGTATAAATGGCAGTTAGGCGGTAGATGACACACTATACTTACTACCAAGTGCAGATTTACATTTCAGAGCTTCTTTAACGAACGTAGCACATTTGTAGGATTGGCACATCATTGGAAGTCAGTAATTTATGAAATTTACAAATATGTTATGAAATATGCCACTTCAGTATGTATTTATTTCTCAACAATACATATGCCTCGCAATCAAATATGAAATGGTGTTCATTTTCAATGCTATTAGTATGACACATCCTACAAAGTCGGTTAACAGTTATAGCTTAAAAAGCTTCTTTACATCTGAAATTACAACGCAACGGCAGTTTATGCAATCTAAACAGACACATATATCTTCTTAATTCCCTAATATTGATGTTTGTAACATAATATTCAACAGTCAGCAATGACTTAATATTCTTATCATGTGCATGTTGTTTTGAATCATTGATAATACTAAAAATATTTTGTTTCCCCAATCTTGTAATCTTTGTCTCAACATCGACAGAAGATATGAAATATCTCCAATATCTTAACTAACCCAGCATATCCAAAACCATACGTATATAACAACAATCTTACACAAGAGGCCCATGTCTTCCTTCCTGCTGAATCTAACTTCTTAATAAGTAGGTAACAGTGTCTTGGATAACGATCATCTGACATTCTTAACAATTTACACCAGTACTTTTCACATTTTTGGTAGTAATCTATTAAAGTCCATGTCTACCGCAGTCGGCTGAAGCTGCACCTCTCGATACTTGTTTACCAACACCCAATACATATTTACACAAATGATTATGAAATCTTTCAATAACAGCTCTTTCTTTGAAGCCCCACACCTCCGCCCCATAAAACAAAATAGGTTTTATTTTACAATGAAATAACTTAAATGATATATTTACAGGAATATTTAGGTATTTATTCTGTAATTGCTTAATAACAAACAGAGCTTTACTGGTTTTTGAAACAAGAATATTTGTACACACTGTATATGACAACCTAGTAGAAAACATAATACCTAAATAATTATAATGCGTTGATGTCTTTAGTAGCTTACCATCAAAAAGCATTTCTCATAATGTCGTAAATGACCGCCATTTCGAAAAACTAATATTTCTGTCTTATCCTTTATCTGTAAGCCCCATGATTTACAATATTTACATAAGATGTCAATCTTTCTTTGCAAACCAATAACAATGTCATCAAAAATACATAAATCATCAGAATACAATAATAACAGTAGTTCCAAATATTCTACACCTATGAATATACCTCTTATATCTGCGTCTTCAATCATGTATTGAAATTCTGAAATAAACATTGTAAATATAAACGGGCTGGTAACACAACCTTGTCTGACTCCACTTAAACTATCAAAATAATGAACACCTTTATTCATTTTTTTGAATATCACAGTAATTTCCTATCAACAGAATCAAATGCTCTCTTATAGTCTACATAAATACAGTAAAGACGTCCGCCACTTTTAGATAAATACTTTTGTACAAGACATTGAAAAGTGAACATATTATCCGTTGTGGAATGGCCTTTCCTAGATTCTGTCTGGGCCTCAGATATACTGTTAAAATGATCAGAAAAAACGTTTAAGATGCGCACTTAGAATAGAGGAGAATAACTTCCCCAAGGTATCCATCAAAGATATGCCTCTATAATTATTAACAAAGTCAAAGCTTCATTTTTTTATGGAGTGGAACAATAAAACTCTTAGCCCATTGGATGGGAAATTACCAGTTGACAAAATAGTATTATACATAACTAACAAATATGGAATTAAAACAGTACTGCAACCTTGAATCATCTCAGCCTTAATACCATCCGGCCCTGCAGCTTCACCCGGCTTCAGATCTTTAATGGATGATTCGATGCCGTCCTGGGTAATATCACCATTAAGAATATTATTTACATCATCATCAGTAGAGAAATCACACAATAGTTCATTAGGGTTATTTATAACATAATCTACCTGCTCAATAATATCCAAGTCCACAAGTCTATCAGTATGGTTTAAAATATTCTTAAAATAATTAAACCATTCTTCTTGTGGCGAATCTTGTTGGAAACAGGACTACCACTTGTCTTCTTTGTCAATGCACTTATCTTTTTCCAGACTGTTTTACTATCTCACTTATTGTCTCTTCGTATTCTTATCTCTTCTTCCCGCATAAAGACCTGTAACTATTTCTTAATGTAGAATATTTAGAAAGAATCTCCTTGTCCCAGTAACTTTAAAATTATCTAATACACTCTAGAAAGTAATCCGCACGAAATAGAACCATTATGTACAGCATTGGTCAAAGCTTCAACAGCTAACTCAACATTCAAAGACAATAAATGCATAATCTCATCCATGTGAAGTGCAGACAATGACTCAGAAACATTATGTTTAAAGGCACCCCATATTTCATTTCTCCATGTATATCTCGGAATATTATTTACATGCATTTCATTAACATTATCGACCTGTCACATCCATGGAGGGTAAGTATGATAGGAAAGTGATCTGATTCACAGCGAGTAGGTATGTAAGAGAGTGGAACGGGAGTTCGAGTCTCCCCGCTGACCAGAAAGGTTCTCTCTGACTGTTGGAAGTTGCACTACTAAAAGCTGGAAGTCAAGAGCTGATGTGAAGTAGTACTGCGCTCTCAGTGCACCATTTAGATATGTGTTGTGTCAGACAATAGCAATGCATCTGATGACCTATTGTGTGTAATGCTCATCCTACATCCTACAATAGATGGAATTGAACAACCACCCTGACTTATGATTTAAATAAGCTACATCATCCATGAACCGGGCTAGAAGGGTAACACAGTTCCCGATATACCAGGCAACAGCTAACTGCGGCGAAACAACTTTCATCGCTCATGTTGTGTACATGTGTTGCCGCCCTTGATCAGCGCAAGTTTTCAGCACATAATGTTCATATTTTTCAATTAGCCCGTAAAGAATCAGGTAAGACTGGTCTTCAGCAACACATGCTTGTCTCAAGAGGCGATTAACGGGATCGGGGCCTTCTCGCTGACCCGGTTCATGCATGTGGTCGGATTCTATTACGTAGATCGATGCTCATGGTGTCAATCACTCGATTTTTTACAGACCGCCGTCATATAGCTGGAATATTGCTGAGTGCGACGTTAAACAACAAACGATTACAATGCACTGGGTTGCTGGTCTGTTCAATAACACACAACACGACAAGCCACTGTGTTGATTTGACCTGTAAGGATGGTGACCTGCTGAGACCGTAACGCACAAGATTGACCTGGCATTATTAAGACAGATGTATAGAAATGTAGCAGGTCGTGCGAAATGAATTCATTATAGCGCTCCAATAAGAGGGCAATGCGCCCATTTTAGTATTTTCTATGTAGAGTATTTCCGAGGGATTAACTAGATCTTTACCAACACCCTATTATTTAATTGCGTTTGATACGGGGATATCTCTTTTGGAAAACTAAAGGCCATCTCAAAGCAATATAGGTCAACTGTAGAAATAGGGATCTTAACTTCGCTCTTGATGGTTTCAGCAAAATATGGAATTCAGTCATGATATAGAATCAAATGTTCACAGTTTGTTGTCCTGTTATCTCTTTTTCATTATCGACCTCATTCCCTCACCCGTGAAGATCCGGGTTGAGAATAGGCAACTCATGCTTGTTATAAGAGGCTACTAACGGGATCGGGTGGTCAGGCTTGCTGACTTGGTTGATGCATGTTATCGTATCAAAATTGCGTGGACCCCACTGAGATACCATACTGCAGTTTAACATGAATACCACACTCAGACACAGTATACTGACTCCGAGCCGACCAGTCCTTGTTTTAGCTCAGTAATGCCGAGCGCCTGGCAGGGCAACATCACGTACAATGTTTTAACGTCATTGGTCTTTTGGGGATCGAGCCCCGACCTTCCGCACTACGGGCGGATGCTCTACCACTAGACCACGGAGGCGGTCATAACGGACAAAGCCTTTTAAGTAGCAAGTGAGAACACAAAGGGGCCTCAGCGTCACGGATAGGCATAAAAGGTAAAGGTAACACACATTGTTATTCACAACCTAAAGGGTTAATCCCGTTGTTTGCATGTGATAACATCTTGTGATAACAACGTGCTCCCAGGCTAACTGTACAGGTGCGCCCTATCTACGTGTATCATTGCTCATGTTATCAACCACGGTTCTGCCCAGCCCAAAGGAACGTGAGTCAGTTGTTAGTGTTTATGTGTTAAAGTACGGCAATGCAAACAAACCTAAGTATGTCGCCAGTCAAACAATCCATTCATCCCTTACTAAACATCTGTGCCCACATGAGCAAGAGGGGAAAACGGTCGGCCCAGTCGTCTAAGGCACCGCATTTCGCTGTGCAAAGTTGCTTATGCGTGTAGGAAAACCTGATCGTGTTCGAATTCCAGATTCGCCCTGACTATAAACAATGGCTTAAGCCTCAGTCACACAGACAATGCGACCGCGATGCAACCTCCTGGGGACCAAAATATTTGAAAGCGCACTGAGGTTTCAAGGGTCTCTGAAAGGTTTCACTGAGGTCGCCACTAGGTTTCAGAGCTGTCGCAAAACTTTTGAACATGCACGAAAGACTGTCTGCGACCGATTTGGTCGCTCGGTTTCATTGCTCCCTAGAGGTCCCCAAGTGGTGTTATTCTAATCGCAGATTTGTTTCCACTGTGCGGCGATCGGTTTCGTCTAAACAAGGGTGGTGACTCTAGTGGCGACCTATCGGTGATTAATCAGTGATGAGGCGGTGATCCACCGGGGCTTCATCTGTGACTGGTTGTCGATCGGTTACAAAGTGGTTTCCAAGCGTGCGTCGATTGGGTTTGCAACATGCATTATATCATCATTTTGTCATAAGTACTCAGAGAGTTCACATCAATTATTTCCATTAATCACTGTGGTCCGTAAAGGCAGGAGCACAAAAGAACCAGAAACTGTAGAAGATACAGTAGAGACAACTGCTGTGGTGCACAGGTCTGCTACAATTGAGCCAGTGCCAACACTATCTCAACAAAAGAAGAGGCGGATACCTGATGAGGAGGAAGAGCCAGAGATGTCCGATTTTGACAGGCTCCATTCTGAGCTTGCCCATGAAATCACCACGATTTTCTCTCTCCAACTCTACCATCAGATTCTCATAGTTTCCTAGCTATGGCCTTCTCGCGATTCAAGATCTCAGCCAATACTGATTTCGTCTTATCCTTCTCATTCATCTGTATATTATAATGGTAGCAACTTCAGCATTTTGCTTTATTCTTTGCAGGCGGAGCAACAGGCAACTGTTCTGCTGTTAACATCTGGACAATTTGTAAAGAAATGATTTGATTCAGAAAAGCACCCTTTTTATACACATTATGTTTTGATCACCGACCAGTCACCGTTCAGTTGCAACAAGTCACCTAAGATTCGCTGACTAGTCACCGACCGGTTTTACGCAATACCGGTCTTTATTGGGCGTAGTTACCCTGGGTCTGCCTGTTCTTGGCCCGTCTCCTATCTGTCCGGTCTGTCTGTAACGTTGTGTAAGGTTAGTTACCGCAACACGGGAGCAACCAAAAGTTCTAGCAAAGTGGGAATGGGCGGCTCCTATCTGCATCATACCCAGGGCCCGCTCGCGTTGTTCGGGTGTCAGTCGTGGCATTTCTGTGGTGGTTTTTCATCAGTGAGAGTGTCTAACGTGTATCACTTTCTGCATAGAGCATTGTTGTGTTTGGACAATGTGTTTTGCATTGATTATAGCTTAAATTTTGGCAATTGCAATTTGATGTATTTAAAAGGATTTAAAAGTTTCTTTTAGCCGTCAGTTAATCTATTTTAATTTAAAACAATGTGCCTGTTTTTTAAAGAACATACCTTGTAACAATGTATGATTTTGTGGCAGATAATGTCAGTCTGAATGATTCATAAATAAAATCCAAGCCCTTTCAACCCCATCCCCATCCCCGCATCAATGGTGAAAACATAGCTGTCAATCTACATTAATATAGGACGTATATATTATAGTCATTATCTTTAATTTGTGAGTGTCGTTTCAATGAATGAAAGACAATTTGTTAAATAAAATAATTTCAGCACTGACCATAACAGTTCAACTTAAAAGAATGGTATTATTTGTAAATTTCAGATTAATTATCTGCCAATTATATATCTTCAAACTGTGACAAGAAAGATAACACTTTAAATGAGTATTGTTTTTAATCTCGCATTGGAGGTCACTAAAGGATTATCTAGACCCGTTTTTGAAACGACGCCCAATGGTTTAAAATATTTTACTTGATTACAAAATAGCAGGGGATATTTCATACCATAAATTATATCAACTTATCATATGCATGACATCAAAGCAATAATTACAAAGGGGTTGATGTTTATATATGTTTTATTCAATATTTGACAAAACATGTATTAGAGATGCAAACAAAGGTTCGACTTATTACAATCCAACCCCAGATCTACTAATGCTCAAGCTAGTTAAAACTGTACACATATTAATAATATTTAATCAGCTAAATGTAAACGATACGAATTTTACCCTCCTTATAAGACGTCCTGAAATCTTCACTTCTCCTCCTCGGTCACCCCACGGACACGAATTGTTATTACAGCTACATAGTTCTCATACCAAACAAAACTAAATAGTGTTAAGGATACAACATTTTTTCCCAAATACAAAAATAGAAGGTTGATTTATGTAACTCTCTCACAAGACAAAATATTATTTTTGTCAAATGAAGTTGATTTTCGACAGAAGAAGTCGGGTTTTCGTTATTCAGAAAACAATGCTGTTTCCTTAATGTCAGAAATTAAACCAAAATAAAACAACAAAATAATCGATCAATATGCATAACCAATCTGGGCTTTGTCTCGGAGATACATGACAGGTTTGATAGGATTATATTTCTCACTTGTTTTGAAAAAGGTTTCAGAATTATCCCAAAGGGACGTAAAAAATACTTCTGAAATGTACGACCTGACAACCAGCTCGAAGTGTTATCCAGATCGCTGTTTTTTATAGTACACCCCTTTCCCTGTTTCTAAATAATTTGATCTCTCTGTCATGAAGCGCAACAATGGTGTGGATATTGTACAATGCAGATGGATATGCAAAGATGCTCATATGAATGACGTGAAGGCGAACTGGAAGAAAATATTGGAAGCAAACGTAAAATACTGCCCTTACACCTACTGTAAAACAACTGAAGAAAGATGGGTGCGTGCACTGTGTTTGGGACACTAGGCGTTCCGCACGCGATGGAAGACTCCATTTCCACTGAAAAGGGGTCTGCTGTGGCGTGTGACGCAGTGCACGCTTCCGTGTATTCGCCATACCTGATGTTGTTATCGACTACACGTATTTTTCTGAAATTTGTTTTACAGCAAGTATTTAAAATTATAACCTTATCCATCAATTTCGTTAAAGTATTTATGTCATGGTTGCTTGTGGTAATTCAGAATAAATACATGTAGAAGTAAATTGCATGAGCGATTTCCAGGCCAGCCTGGCTGAATGAATAGCCTCTGCGTTGATTGTGTTGCCATGGTAACCTACAATTTCAAATAGTTTTGTTATGTTAGGAATTGTAGCTGGTTGAATGCGTCGTCAAATGGGTTAGAACTCTTCAATGGACTATGCTGTGATAGGAACGCAAGTCCTATGATGAATTAACGGGGATAACGTAGTCATATATCTATAAAGTTGAACAGGAAAACGGGAATTTCAAAATATAACACTTTAACTCTTGGTAACTTGTGACCATAACTGTTCACAATTTCTCACATAATGTTTAAAAAACACCTCGCAGCCTTGTGGGCGAGTAGTGATTGTCTCAATACTTGTATTTACGAGTTTCCGGGTAAGTTATGTCTGTGGTATCTTTAAAGTAATATCACTTTCTTCAGTACAGTGATATTCTGTGAATTCGGACCGCATCACTTCCAATGAAACGTCCAAATTAACACACCATGCGTTTGGAGTATGTCACTTTGTGTGTCGACGGTAATCATACGGAAGGCAGTGATTTCGAATAAACGAGGTCCGTACTAACGAGGTTCACTGTATACTTAAACGTCCTCCACAGGAATGAAACCGAGACTCAACTCAATGATTGTCAATTTCTATAATCAAAATAGTATTGATACAACCCTTGTCTATTTGTCAGGCATTCATCGTACCAATCATGTGACATAACTTTCGACATGACTCATATGAACCTTTATCAGCATTGACAATGAATATGTGTTAATATTATTCTTTCAAATGTTCTAAATATTTCAAATGACAACCATTGATATCACCACAGAGTCATTCTGTGATGGGTCTCTTATCCTCGGAGTCCATAGAATACTCGGGCGTTAAGGTGGCGTGTTCCACTTCCTCCTGTAGATGTTCCATTTGACGTCGCAGGTCCTGTAGATGTTGATGGATGTCGTGCATCTGTTTCCGTGCATTCTGGAAGGTCGACGACGCCGCGTCCGCTGAGATCTCGATCTGCTTAAAACTCTCATCCGCTGTGGTGTAGTCCTCCCAAAAGTCGTCACTGTCGTTGGTGTTGTTGTTGTGTTGTGTGTTATAGAAGGTGCAGCTGACGACGACTTCGTTGCCATCCGGTTCACTGTAGCTCCGACTGAATAACACCTCACTCGCACCGTCATCTTCGTCGTCGGCGTACATGCTGTCTGTGCTGATGTCATCTCTTTGTTCGGATATGTCAAGGTCAGATTCTGTCCGGTCAGTGATAGCTGGGGACATCCTCGATCGCCGACCATTCAAATAATCCGGTGGCGACCTCAGTACTTCCGAGCTTACAAAAGAAGGTAGCTTTTCTTCGGTAGGGGTCCTGTCTTCCAAGTCCTCAAGAATATGCTTCACAGATAAGAGCTCACTGAATGTCTCCTCGATTTCGGGAATACGCCGAGAGTTGGATGTGCTTGGATCTCCTGAAGATCTTGATCTGCTATCACAACTGTCCTCAGAGTCATCATCACTCTCATATTGAGGTCTTACCATGAGATAGTCTCTCTGCTTTATAGAGTCGTCCTCAACTAATGTCACATCTTGGTCATCGGACAACGTTTCTACACTCACACCAACGATATTTTCAAGTCCATAAGCTTCAATAACATCTTGAATTTGCTGAGATTCCCTCTTGGGCGGACTGTTCTCTTTTTCTGATTCATCCGTCTCACTAACACTTGTCGTTTCATCAGATATAGTCCTTGCTGATGAATCGTGGGTGTTTTCAACTTGTTTCAACTCAACAGGTATTTCAGGTTTCCTCACCACATTCCCTTGTTTATCCTTTTTAGATTTGCTTTTATCTTTTCCACCCTTCTTTTTGCTTGATTTCCTCTTCTTCTTTGCTTTTAAGGTACCGTCATCAACAATATACCCATCTTTGTCTTCTGTATATGATTCTTCACCTTTCTTCATGGAAATCGGTGAAACATCCTCAATAGTCTCAGCATGTACAGATACAACTGTCCTCTCAACAACTGTCACTGTGGCAGGTACAAGCATTTTATCAACAATTTCTTTGGGCGGACTTGTCTCCAGTCTCACCTCACGCTCAGGGGACATCTCCGGCGTCTTTGTTTCTATAGATTCATCCATATCATCACCAACAAGACCCATGGATCCTAAATTCACGGGTCTAGAATCTGCATCGTCAGGGTCAACACTATCTGAGAAATCTTTGAATCTGTCATCTATGTCTTCATCTTGACTTTGACTTTCCACAAGACTTGACAGTCGCTTAAAAACTGTTTCACCAAACAGTTGGACCTCATTTAGTTGTGTTGTTTGTTCCAATGAGTCCAGTGCCTCTTCGTCCTCCTCATCTACCTCTGCAAGCGCATCCATCGCAGAGGGACTTGGGGGAGGGACATGTTTAGGTGATGCAGGCTCTGGAGGAGAAAGGTTTTCGCCCGCTTGATCACTCTGTGTAGGTGCTTCCTGTTTGGTTTCAACAACCTTACCGTCGCTTGTTACACTGCCACTGGTCTCTTTTGTAGGCTGGGCGTTTTCAATCTGATTTGTTTGTTTACTTTCTGAGATTGATTTCAAAACGTCAGAAGTAACATCAGAAACTGCACCCTCTGGGAGTATGTTGTTTGATTTGTCAGAAATCTCTTCATTCACAACCTCTTTATCACTACATGTATCTTGAACTTGTTCGTCCTTTCTTGTGATGGTATATTTAGAAATGTCCAATAAAGGTTCAGGATTTTGCACATCATCTGTCAATGTTTTCTCAGGACTGTTAGATGCATTGTCGAGAACAGTGTCTATCACTGACTGCTTTGTGTCACTGTTGTCTGCTGCTTTTGAAATATTGATTTCTGCACTTCCTTCTAAATTATCATTCACAGTGGTTGTGGTATGTTCTGGGCTTTCAGAAAGGGAATCTGTATTTCCCTTATCTCCAGAACTTACTCCTGTTGAGTCGGAAATATCTTTATTTAAAGGAATGTCTGTTTCACGTTTTTCTACACTTTTTTCATTGTTTCTATTTTTTTTCTTTTTCGACTTCTTTTTCGATTTTCCAGATTTCTTTGTTATTTGTGCGTCTTTAGGCTTAGCACCTGATTCGCTGTTAACAACACATGAAGCCGTCACTGATGTGGCTTGAGAATGTTCATGTATATCAGCTTCAACAATAGTGCTTTGGCTTGGTATGTCTGTGCCCCTTCCAGAAACATCTGTAGACTCCAGACAATCCAATTTGCTAGCCTCTTCTCGAGTATCAAATCCAACTTCTGCAAGAGTGGAAGTAGACGAATCAGATTTTGGGGGAGTGTCCCTTGAATCGGCTGCTTTTATCTTCGGTACGACTCGTTTTGGTAAAGGGGAAGAGTTCGATTGTACAGTTTTCCTGGCAATTCGTGGTGACAGTGATGTTTCCTTTGATCGAGATGAATCAGCTTTTGATTGCTTTCTTGATTCAAGTGAGCCATATTCAGTAAACTCTTTTTCAGAACAAATGTCAGCGAGGTTGTAAGACAAATCAATACAGCTGATAAACATTTCATCCATCTGCTCCTCGTCGAGAGGCGTGTCATCATCCCGCAGCCATGGTGACACAGGACATTCCTGAGAAGCACGGAGAGATATTTTTTCGCTGCCAACAATTAGCTTCTTTGTCTGAGGTGAGGTCGTAGCTGCCTTTTCAGGTTTGACATCCTGAAGTGGTAGAGTGAAACTGTCACTATCCAGTACAGCCTGGCCCAGTGCCCTCTTTTTCTTCACGTTTCTTTTTCCTTTGCTTTCAGTTGTAGACGTTGTCGATGGCGGAGAAGCAGCAGCAGCGCCTTCTTCCCCTGGAGGTCTTTCCGACAAATTATCTATGATAGTCCTTTCAATTGACCGACCAAGTTCCTCCAACCTCTCAGTAGAGGTTTGGATTGGTGGCTGTTTTGGTAAAACACATCGTTGAACTTGAGGAGTTGATAAAAGAGGGGTACTGTACCCAACTGTACTCACATCCGATTCGTCATCATATGACCATGTACCTTGGGAACTTCCTGGACTTCCTAGAGGTGATCCGGGAGACTGGGTTCCCAAGTCGGCCAAAACATCGGGTCTCTTAGATTTGGATTTTGAACTTGAACTGGAAGGAGAGGCGCAGGCACCTGGACCATGTCCTGAAGAACCCTCTCCTTCATGTTGTGAATGTCTCTTTGATTTACCTTTGGACTTCTTCCCTTTTCGCTTGGGTTTGTCGTCAGGTTTCTCTGGTTGCTTCTCTTCTTCTTTCTTCTTCTTCTTATCTCCACCATGACGGTTACCCATGGTGTCTAATTGCTCAGTCGTTCCACTGTCAGAAGTGGGAGTCTCTGGGAGGATGTCTTCGGGAGACAGAGAGTCGGAAGCAGATAGGGACTGCAAAAGGCGGGAATCAAGCGCGGAAATGACAGTGTCGACGCTGTCGTCACTCTCGTCACTCATAAGCTTGTTTTGCTCCACTTTTCCCTGGGCAGAAGTTGAAGCACATGCGCCATGATGAAAGGTTTCGTCTTGGAGAAAACAGGGCCAAATTCAGATCCTGAAAACAACAAAAATACGCTTATTGTAACTCACATGTAATGTACATAATATTAAGAGACATCTTTGTTTAGGAAGGAATGTTTAATTATGATTTATCAAAAATATATTTAGAAAATCATTAAAAAGTCATTACGAATAAAACTGTTAATTTTGGCACTGCAAATTGGATGATTTCTAAAGGACAAACGCTAAAGAAAGACAGAAAAGAAATACAAAACAGACATTCTCTAATCCGTCAATGTACCATTGTGTACCAAAGATAGCGCGTTTATTTCGTCATATTTCAGAAAAGAATGCAAATATACTAACTAAAGTATGAATAAAAAATGATGAATGTCTTAAAGATGATGATATTTTAGATTCGTACGCACGCGCACGCACACACACACACACACACACACACACACACACACACACACTCACACACACACGCGCGCGCAAACACACATCCCCTCACAACTCCAACTCAATCAATAACGACACTCTGACTGCATTTGTTGAATTGTCTAAATTGCTTCCTTTCATGTGTAAGAGTTGGTGTTCTGAACTAATCGTCCATGGATGAAGGAACATGACCAGTCCATACGGTATTGCTGTACAGACATGGGTCAGGATACAATTTCTTAAACACATTTCCACAGCTAGTAATGACTGAACTAGCCTTTTAGATTCGTATGAATTCTAAATACGATGTAGCAAAATCTACCGTGTCTCTGATTAACAAACCTCTGCTTATAAAATCATGGTCAATGGTTGGTGTATATCAAATATTTGTTAAGAATGGTATGTAACAATTTGGGATCTGAGTAATTGTTTTGTATATTTATATTGTATTCCACATACATTAAGTTAACATTTCAGGAGCCGATACCTGTGCATTATTCCTTTAAAACGGACTATTTTAATATATCAATGGCAGTGCAGTAATCCAAAACTAACCAGGTATTTTTATCGGAAGACTTAAACACATTCACTTCAGCAGTGTGCGGGGCGGTAGCCTAGTTGTTAAGGCGTTCGCTCGTCACGCCGAAGACCCGGGTTCGAATCCCGACATGGGTACAATGCGTGAAGCCCATTTCTGGTGTCCCCCGCTGTGATATTGCTGGAATATTGCTAAAAGCGGCGTAAAACCAATCTCACTCACTCACATTCAGCAGTGTGCAGCCAAACTAAATACCGTCCAAGTTATAAATTATACCGTTGTAAAACAGTAAACAGCAGAGTATAAAGCGTGTTTATTACATCAGTGTATACCCAGTCAACAGCAAATATGAGGCTGATGTAGGACACCTGTTTATTAAACCAAAGTAAACCCTATGCGTAATTATAAATAGCTAGTGTTTATGAAGCCACGTTTTTACAAGCTTGTGTTTATCAACAAAGACGCCTACATCCCGTGTGGAACAAATATATTCTCGTGTTAAGGAAGAGAAATTATTGAAGCCAACTTCTTTATTGTGATGAACACATCGTTTCGGAGGATATACTTACTCCTTCATCCCCTGATGGTGACATCCATAGATTCTCTTCCCTACGTGTGTCACTTCTTAACGCCTTTCAAAGACATATTACCGTGTTGTCAAACTATTCTGACGTATGCAATAATTGCAAAACCCGTGAATGATACCCATAAGTGTAAAATCAGTGCATGTTTTATCCACATCTACAGATACAACATATCAATAGGTATGAATACACAATGCCATTAAGAAAGTGGTCAAATGTAACAAATGTAATATTTGGGATAACACTTTCTTAGTAAAGTACAGATTCTAGTTCTGACAGGGGTACTCAAAGTACGTTATCTAGACTACCATTTGTCGGACTTTCATTTTTGTGGAAGCATCGGTGGCTGACTTTGTGTGCTGGCGATTAGGTGCCTCACTCTGGCAAGTGTGGGTTCGAATCCCGGACAGGACTCAACCCAAATAAGTACTAGAATCTGTACTTTACTAAGAAAGTGTTATCCCAAATATAACATTTGTTATATCAATAGGTGTTTTTTTGTGTGTTAAACCTTCTACTCTGAAAAAATGACACTATTCCTTAAACTATACAAAGATTTACAAGCGGGCAATACAAAATACCAATACCTTGCATTATGTGTTACAACCTAACCTATTATCGGTGTAAAACAGAATATAACTCGTGTACACGTAGCGCTAAACCACAAGTGTGTTTATCAAACCAGTGATAACCAGTACGTTCTGGCCGTGCATCATCAAGTGGAAAACAATCAGGTATTCATGGGCCTGAGCTCAAGCAACTGCGTTTCTCCTTCCGCTGTTACGCCCATTAACCCGCGGCCATACGATAGCGATCCAGTATTTCACCGTTACCGACATATCCTTCGAGACGTACCACGTATCTGACATTTCAGAGTTGCAGGATAAATAACAAGTAGTGTGCGAGTCGCCGATAAAACCGTTACATGCACAATGTCATGGTACATTCACTGGGTTTTTTAATGTATGTACGTGTTACACATGTATCATGTTTCTTCCTCTCTTTGTGTACTGATAATGTTAACAGTTCCTTCATGTTTGTGTTTACATCAGCTGATTAATTGTTGATTAATTCGGACGAAACGACTATCTCAGCTTATCTTAACGCAACATCATGTAGACTTTTCTGATTATTACTAAACTGCCAGGCAAGGAAAGGGTAATTTGAAATTCGATTTGCCCAACAATCATAGGACTATGACACCCGCGTCAAAAACATCACCATCGAAGAACCGTTTCTTGTTTGTTTTGTTTTAAGCCACCATCAAACATGGGTGTATACTTTCTTTTGTCCAATCAATGGATTCTTGTACTATACAACACTGGACAACGCAAGTGGAACTTTCCTCAACTCACGATGTATGCAACAAAGTAGGGGTACGGGTGGCCCAGTCATCTTAGGCGCCGCAATTCGCTGTGCAGAGTTGCGTCCCGTGGGCACGCCAGAAACCTATGGTTGTGGGTTCAAATTCCGGTTCGCCCCGATTATGTTTCTAGGTTTGTGAACACCATACCCGTGCTCGTGGGTTTCACCGAAGAGATAAACGTCTAAGACCTGCATCACTTCGGGCTTTCCTCCCACATTAAACTGTCACGCCGTGATATGACTGGAATACTGATAAAAGCGGCGTTAAACCCAACTCACTCACTTCAAACAAAGTTAACTTTAATGAAACAGTTGATCTTTCAATCGAACTGACGGTGGTGATCTAAAGACTCTCCCCATTGATACTTGGTATGAAAATAGTATTCAGAAACGGTATGAATATCCTATTTATCACATACTTTTCTGTCAAATGTAGGAAATAATGTCTTACATTGTTCGTTCGGATAACATGGTGCATCTTCAAACAGACTGATGCCAATCTCAAGAATAATGTTTGTCTTTGATATCCCCACAGTACAAGCCCACCAACATGGGCTGATTCATCTTACAATATAAGATTCTATCAATATATGTCAATATGTACTCAGTGAAATAAATATAAATACAAAACACAGTCGCTAGTGGTGCAAGATCTGCTACCCCTTACAACAAGGTGACCTCAGAAGAACAACACAGACGATCCCTGACAACAATGTCAGAAGAACAACACAGACGATCCCTGACAACAATGTCAGAAGAACAACACAGATGATCCCTGACAACAATGTCAGAAGAACAACACAGATGATCCCTGACAACAATGTCAGAAGAACAACACAGATGATCCCTGACAACAATGTCAGAAGAACAACACAGATGATCCCTGACAACAATGTCAGAAGAACAACACAGATGATCCCTGACAACAATGTCAGAAGAACAACACAGATGATCCCTGACAACAATGTCAGAAGAACAACACAGATGATCCCTGACAACAATGTCAGAAGAACAACACAGACGATCCCTGACAACAATGTCAGAAGAACAACACAGACGATCCCTGACAACAATGTCAGAAGAACAACACAGATGATCCCTGACAACAATGTCAGAAGAACAACACAGATGATCCCTCACAACAATGTCAGAAGAACAACACAGACGATCCCTGACAACAATGTCAGAAGAACAACACAGATGATCCCTAACAACAATGTCAGAAGAACAACACAGACGATCCCTGACAACAATGTCAGAAGAACAACACAGACGATCCCTGACAACAATGTCAGAAGAACAACACAGATGATCCCTGACAACAATGTCAGAAGAACAACACAGATGATCCCTGACAACAATGTCAGAAGAACAACACAGATGATCCCTGACAACAATGTCAGAAGAACAACACAGATGATCCCTGACAACAATGTCAGAAGAACAACACAGACGATCCCTGACAACAATGTCAGAAGAACAACACAGACGATCCCTGACAACAATGTCAGAAGAACAACACAGATGATCCCTGACAACAATGTCAGAAGAACAACACAGATGATCCCTAACAACAATGTCAGAAGAACAACACAGACGATCCCTGACAACAATGTCAGAAGAACAACACAGACGATCCCTGACAACAATGTCAGAAGAACAACACAGACGATCCATGAAAACAATGTCAGAAGAACAACACAGACGATCCATGACAACAATGTCAGAAGAACAACACAGACGATCCCTGACAACAATGTCAGAAGAACAACACAGATGATCCCTGACAACAATGTCAGAAGAACAACACAGACGATCCCTGACAACAATGTCAGAAGAACAACACAGACGATCCATGACAACAATGTCAGAAGAACAACACAGACGATCCCTGACAACAATTTCAGAAGAACAACACAGATGATCCCTAACAACAATGTCAGAAGAACAACACAGACGATCCATGACAACAATGTCAGAAGAACAACACAGACGATCCATGAAAACAGTGTGACCTCAATAGTACAACACATACTCCCCCTGACAACAGTGTGACCTCAATAGTACAACACATACTGCCCCTGACAACAGTGTGACCTCAATAGTACAACACATACTCCCCCTGACAACAGTGTGACCTCAATAGTACAACACATACTCCCCCTGACAACAGTGTGACCTCAATAGTACAACACATACTGCCCCTGACAACAGTGTGACCTCAATAGTACAACACATACTCCCCCTGACAACAGTGTGACCTCAATAGTACAACACATACTCCCCCTGACAACAGTGTGACCTCAATAGTACAACACATACTCCCCCTGGCAACAGTGTGACCTCAATAGTACAACAAATACTGCCCCTGCCAAGAAGTACAGGGATGCAACAATGGTGACATGTTGTCATAGCAATGCACTGCCAACCAGCTGGATGACATTCACACACAAGGGTATGAGAAGCAGAAATATGGGATTCCCTGGCGCAGATCGTAAAAAAATGTGGTTTTGGCTGGGAACACACTGCTTGCAAGTACTTGTTAATTCACCATGAAGCTTCAAGAAAACATGATAACTTCACAGATAACTGACAAGTTTGGCAGAGAGTAAGTGTACAGAACATAGGAATATACCCGCTACCTACGTCATAAAAACACACTGAGAGACGTGTGTCTGCAGGTTACCTATCGGTGTCTTCCTAGCACATGTTGTTGTGGTCTCTTACGGCATGGCAGTTATGCAACATCATACACTGTCTTGGAAGTGAACGGAATCTTAACTAATTATTACATGCTTCCCTTTATATGTTCTCAGATAGGATTACAGGGAACCTCGCGATTAGGTCAAACAGCCACGTAATACGCCCTTATTCTAAACTGCCGATCAAAAAAGGAAACTTTAAAACTGGATTTGACCAAAAATTGCAAACGTTATTAAAACGTTACTAGGCTGAAAATAGTCGATATATAAATTATAATATAATAATAATCAAATGCATCACCATCGAAAAACCATTTCTTGTTTGTTTTATATTTAGCCATCATCAAACAATGGTGTATACTTTCTTTTGCCCTGCAGGTTAGAAAACTAAAGTGAAGAAAGTCATCAGTGATATTTCCGAAAACATCCGTCATACCCAGAAATATTTATATACAAGAAAAACAATTAATTTGACTTTCGCCAGTAAATGAGCTAACATTTCGCAATATATTCAGATATACTTATTGCTTACAATTGTGTATGTACTAGTCAGCGTTCATCGTTCATTAACGTGCTAAATGCATACACACCAAAGCTTAATAGGGAAACGATACAGTTTGGTTAACGACTACTATTAAGTATTAGTAGAGTAATAGTTCACTATCAATATTGAACTAGAACATCGAAAACACCATCATATGGAATAAAGCGTGTGTGTGTGTGTGTGTGTGTGTGTGTGTGGCTGTGTGGCTGTGTGTGTGGCTGTGTGTTTGGCTGCTTGTACTCGTCCGGACTGATGCCAATTTATAGTGCTAGCCCTCTGAGATACCATGCCGCAGTTTAACATGAATAACCCACTCAGACACAGTATACTGACTCAGAGCCGACCAGTCCTTGTTTTAGACCCTTAATGCCGAGCGTCAGACAGGGTAACAACAAGTATCATCTTTTCACGTCTTTTGGTATGACGCGGCCGGGGATCGAACCCCGGACCTTTCCGCTCACCGGGCGGACGCTCTACCACTAGACCACGGAGGCGGTTTAACTGTAGTGCCCTCTACTACCACTTTCCATTTTTAGACGGTATGAGTTAACTCATGACGTCACGCTTTTCACGAACACCTGGTGTTATCACGGATTTTCAGTCGCCCTTTCATATAGCTTTCACATATCTTTGGCAGTTTGCGCCTAGTGGATACTGTTTCGGCGGATAATCGAGACTTATTATACTCTGGCGTTGACGTTTTATATTTGCATTAAGACGTAATACTTACATAACGTTGCGACGCAACTTCCGTTCACTGATGTCGATATCATACGCCATTATTGCAAAAACAAACGGATCACATCTGAAATTATACATATCAGATACATTTTTAGAATATCCTTTCGGTTAGTCACATACATTAAATTTCGACATGCGCAGGGATCAAATAATCACATATCAAAAAAACAAAAAAACATCCTGAAAGAAATTTGTCGAACGGGAACTCGATTGACCTGGATTATATACCAGTCAGAGAAGCTGACAATAACAGTATGAACAATTACGGTTAATCGTTGGCGGGCAGGACGTTCGCTTAAGGTCAAGGATAACGTAAACAGGATAAGGCCTTTCATCGACCGACGTATTTATTATTGACCTTGTAGAGCAATTGACATAACGGTATGAAAACTGGTGTCAGTATGATATGTCAATGTAACCTGTTCCGTCGTGTGAAATCTAAACAACCTTACTTTATCTTTTGCCTACTGAGAAGGTTCAAAGTGCAAACAGCCTTTTGCCGTCTGTATAGGTTGTATATCCAGCCAAATCTGATGGTGATGGCATCTTTTAGCGGTGTGTTCTTTGGATTGACTTGAGGCTATTGTGCTTACACTGTTTACAATCAAGTAATGATAGCGTGGAGGGGTATACCAAGTCCATGTCCCGCAGAGTGATTCTAGTGACCAGCATAAAATCTCAAAGTTAGCGTTATCTCCCCTTCTTGTGGAGGGAACTAACCCTTGAACTTATGTGCGTCTTTCTTTTACGACAACGATTGCTTGTAATATTTTTGCAAAACATTCAGAATTCTTTTGCATGATTTGGTTTTCCATTCTAGATATATTCTAGATACCAATACTTGTGTTTGTGTTTCTCTCTGCTTGACAATATCTACTGTGTAAGTATTGCAGGTTTGTAAGTATGTAATTTGCTTATTGCCTATTAATACATGTTACTTATGCCACATCTAGCATATATATATACATACATCCTAGTTAAAGTTACATAAACCCCATGCTGATGTCAACAAGTTCGCGATATAGGCCTTCGGGAGCAAGAGTATCGTCCGTGTGCAATACATAAAAAAACAGCCTGACTTATAAATAGTTCAAGGTAAATCATACTTTCTGGTAAATATAGGCATACTTCATGTAACAAAACAAATTGATATTCCTCACACAGGATATACAACGTCTACAAGTTACATACATTTAGGGTGACTATAAGTTTGCGTGGATATCGTGACTCCGTAGATAAATAGATGAAATAAACGACCTCACGTGAACAGCTTGCACAAACAAGCAGCCCCTCATCGTCCGCCATTACTTACATTATCTCCTCCGCTTATGCACGGCACTCTCAGTGTTCGGACGAATACGGTCAGCGACGTTAAACACAAAACATAGTTCCCCAGAATCGGCGCAAGCTTACCTGCAGAATGGCCGACTGACCAGTACGCAATGGATGACCTTAACTAACAGATAGCGTAAAATATATGCCTTACCATTCAGCGAAATCTTTTCCTGCGAGGAATTTGGCCCTGTTCTACCAAGCCTCCCCTGTCATCGGAGCCCAAGTACAGGCAGACATACTGCTGCTATATATAGATCCCGAGTGTTGGCAGCAGATGCAACACGACCTTTCACCTTTCCTCGCGAGCGCCGCTCGTGTGGTGCGCACGTTACAATATGCCTGTATGTACCCTCAATGAGAACGGTCTAGCGCTGAGCTGGAGATAAAATCTCGGATGCTTGGTTGAGACTTTCCTATTTAAACGATGTTCCGTTAAACGCTATTTTCAACTGCATTTTGGCTGTCGGGCTATCATGCAGGTGCAGACATACTCCAGACACATTTCAAACGCTTCACTTTTGAGGTGGTTGACGTTTAGTAATAGAGGTGTGGCGGTCAGCATACCAAGTAACGGACATCAGCTGATACTGATACAGAAACTGTATATGACCTCTGGCCGATTTTAGCAGGGGGCAAGGGAGGCCGATCTGAACGCCGCCGTCAATACCGCCGCAATTCGCTGTTCACAGTTGCGTCCCTTTGGCAAAGCCAGAAACTTGTGACTGTGGGTTCGAATCCCGGTTCGCCCTGACTATGTTTCTAGGTTAGTCAGTATCATTCACATGTTCGTGGGTTTCACCAAAGTGGTAATCCTCTAAGACCTGCATCACCACGGGCCTTCCTCCCACATCAAGCTGACACGCCGTGATACAACTGGAGGAGTGAGTGAGTATGGTTTTACGCCGCCTGTAGCAATATTCCAGCATTATCACGGTGTGGGACACCAGAAATGGGCTTCACACATTGTACCCACGTGGGGAATCGGACCCGGGTCTTCTACCGCTAGGCTACACGACCGCCTCTACAACTGGAAGAAAACGGTCAATTTCATTAAAATCAGGACTTAGTTCTCGCTACCGATAACAAAGATCTGAGGACATGCCATTACGGGTCACGTCAGAACGACCTTTCGCGAACTTTGACCGACCAATGAAATGAAAAACAAGAAGCCCACATTAGCCAATCAGAAAGCAGCTTTCTCGGGTTTTCGGCATTAGTTTCAAACCGTAGACTCCCATTTTAGACCATGCTTGAAAAATATGTTTGAAAACTGAACAGAAGAACGTCCTGGAATGTCAAATATATGGTCCAGATTGTATGGCCGTGGTTCCTATTTACAATACAACGTCTCTTCCGTTCAGCTGTTTATCCCACTGAAGCGAGAGACAGTTGATTATTTGACGGAATCAATCGTACAGGCCGTAACTACCATTCGAAATAGCCCGTGTTTTCCTCTTCGTTGTTTCACAATTAGAAAACACATTCCGACTGTCACTTTCTTGATTTGTTTACCGACGCTCTGATTGGTCGAATGAAAAGTCATTCTGACGTGACCCCTAACGGGATGTCGTCAGATCTTTGTTTAGCGGTAGTGAGAATTAAGACATAAGTTTAATCATTTGGATGACGTGATTATCCATGGGGATTGCTCGGTACATGGAGGTGTATTTTTGACAAAATAAATATTTCAACTAGCATGTAATTGGTATTTTGAGAACGTGAGGGGGAAGCTGGCGCACATACACACACGAATATATATGTCATTTGGAATTTGGGGTAAAGATTCTTGCACACTGGTGGCAGCAATGATACTCATGAGTTACGAAGGTGTCACGGGGGGGGGTGTCTTCGTTGCTCATGCGGTCGTCCACTTGCAACCAAACACGATTTTTTACAGGGCAAGTCACACAGCAGGAATGTTAGTTCTTTTCCCCCTGGGTGTTTCGTGTCAAAAACACAATGTGCGTTGTAAGTGCCTACTAATGAGGATCGGGAGGACACGATGTGTGTTGTTAGTGCCTGCTATTGTGGATCGGGTGAACACAATGTACGTTGTAAGTTCCTGCTGACTGTATGGACACAATGTATGTTGTAAGTGCCTACTAACTGTAATCGTGTGGACACAATGTATGTTGTATGTGCCTACTAATGAGGATCTGGAGGACACAATGTATGTTGTATGTGCCCACTAATGAGGATCGGGAGGACACAATGTATGTTGTATGTGCCCACTAATGAGGATCGGGAGGACACAATGTATGTTGTATGTGCCTACTAATGAGGATCGGGGGAACACAATGTATGTTGTATGTGCCTACTAATGAGGATCGGGGGGAACACAATGTATGTTGTAAGTGCCCACTAATGAGGATCGGGGGAACACAATGTATGTTGTAAGTGCCCACTAATAAGGATCGGGGAAACACACTGTATGTTATATATGCCCACTTATGAGGATCGGGAGGACACAATGTATGTTGTATGTGCCTACTGATGAGGATCGGGAGGACACGATGTATGTTGTATGTGCCTACTGATAAGGATCGGGAGGACACAATGTATGTTGTATGTGCCCACTAATGAGGATCGGGAGGACACAATGTATGTTGTATGTGCCCACTAATGAGGATCGGGAGGACACAATGTATGTTGTAAGTGCCTACTAATGAGGATCGGGAGGACACAATGTATGTTGTATGTGCCCACTAATGAGGATCGGGAGGACACAATGTATGTTGTAAGTGCCCACTAATGAGGATCGGGAGGACACAATGTATGTTGTAAGTGCCTAATAATGAGGATCGGGGGAACACAATGTATGTTGTATGTGCCTACTAATGGGGATCGGGAGGACACAATGTATGTTGTAAGTGCCTAATAATGAGGATCGGGAGGACACAATGTATGTTGTAAGTGCCCACTAATGAGGATCAGGGGAACACAATGTATGTTGTAAGTGCCTACTAATGAGGATCGGGAGGACACAATGTATGTTGTAAGTGCCTACTAATGAGGATCGGTAGGACACAATGTATGTTGTAAGTGCCTACTAATGAGGATCGGGGGAACACAATGTATGTTGTATGTGCCCACTAATGAGGATCAGGGGAACACAATGTATGTTGTAAGTGCCCACTAATGAGGATCGGGAGGACACAATGTATGTTGTATGTGCCCACTAATGAGGATCGGGGGAACACAATTTATGTTGTAAGTGCCTACTAATGAGGATCGGGAGGACACAATGTATGTTGTATGTCCCCACTAATGAGGATCAGGAGGACACAATGTATGTTGTATGTGCCTACTAATGAGGATCGGGAGGACACAATGTATGTTGTAAGTGCCTAATAATGAGGATCGGGGGAACACAATGTATGTTGTATGTGCCTACAAATGGGGATCGGGAGGACACAATGTATGTTGTAAGTGCCTAATAATGAGGATCGGGAGGACACAATGTATGTTGTAAGTGCCTACTAATGAGGATCGGGAGGACACAATGTATGTTGTAAGTGCCTAATAATGAGGATCGGGGGGACACAATGTATGTTGTAAGTGCCTACTAATGAGGATCGGGAGGACACAATGTATGTTGTATGTGCCCACTAATGAGGATCGGGAGGACACAATGTATGTTATATATGCCCACTAATGAGGATCGGGAGGACACAATGTATGTTATATATGCCCAATAATGAGGATCGGGAGGACACAATGTATGTTGTAAGTGCCCACTAATGAGGATCAGGGGAACACAATGTATGTTGTAAGTGCCTACTAATGAGGATCGGGAGGACACAATGTATGTTGTAAGTGCCTACTAATGAGGATCGGTAGGACACAATGTATGTTGTAAGTGCCTACTAATGAGGATCGGGGGAACACAATGTATGTTGTATGTGCCCACTAATGAGGATCAGGGGAACACAATGTATGTTGTAAGTGCCCACTAATGAGGATCGGGAGGACACAATGTATGTTGTATGTGCCCACTAATGAGGATCGGGGGAACACAATGTATGTTGTAAGTGCCTACTAATGAGGATCGGGAGGACACAATGTATGTTGTATGTCCCCACTAATGAGGATCAGGAGGACACAATGTATGTTGTATGTGCCCACTAATGAGGATCGGGAGGACACAATGTATGTTGTATGTGCCTACTAATGAGGATCGGGAGGACACAATGTATGTTGTATGTGCCCACTAATGAGGATCGGGGGAACACAATGTATGTTATATATGCCCACTAATGAGGATCAGGAGGACACAATGTATGTTGTATGTGCCTACTAATGAGGATCGGGAGGACACAATGTATGTTATATATGCCCACTAATGAGGATCGGGAGGACACAATGTATGTTGTATGTGCCTACTAATGAGGATCGGGAGGACACAATGTATGTTGTATATGCCCACTAATGAGGATCGGGAGGACACAATGTATGTTGTAAGTGCCCACTAATGAGGATCGGGAGGACACAATGTATGTTGTATGTGCCTACTAATGAGGATCGGGGGAACACAATGTATGTTGTATGTGCCTACTAATGAGGATCGGGAGGACACAATGTATGTTGTAAGTGCCTACTAATGAGGATCGGGAGGACACAATGTATGTTGTAAGTGCCTACTAATGAGGATCGGGAGGACACAATGTATGTTGTATGTGCCCACTAATGAGGATCGGGGGAACACAATGTATGTTATATATGCCCACTAATGAGGATCAGGAGGACACAATGTATGTTGTATGTGCCTACTAATGAGGATCGGGAGGACACAATGTATGTTGTATGTGCCTACTAATGAGGATCGGGGGAACACAATGTATGTTGTATGTGCCTACTAATGAGGATCGGGAGGACACAATGTATGTTGTATGTGCCTACTAATGAGGATCGGGGGAACACAATGTATGTTGTATGTGCCTACTAATGAGGATCGGGAGGACACAATGTATGTTGTAAGTGCCTACTAATGAGGATCGGGAGGACACAATGTATGTTGTATGTGCCTACTAATGAGGATCGGGAGGACACAATGTATGTTGTAAGTGCCTACTAATGAGGATCGGGAGGACACAATGTATGTTGTATGTGCCTACTAATGAGGATCGGGAGGACACAATGTATGTTGTAAGTGCCTACTAATGAGGATCGGGAGGACACAATGTATGTTGTATGTGCCTACTAATGAGGATCGGGGGAACACAATGTATGTTGTATGTGCCTACTAATGAGGATCGGGAGGACACAATGTATGTTGTAAGTGCCTACTAATGAGGATCGGGAGGACACAATGTATGTTGTAAGTGCCTACTAATGAGGATCGGTAGGACACAATGTATGTTGTATGTGCCCACTAATGAGGATCGGGGGAACACAATGTATGTTATATATGCCCACTAATGAGGATCAGGAGGACACAATGTATGTTGTATGTGCCTACTAATGAGGATCGGGAGGACACAATGTATGTTATATATGCCCACTAATGAGGATCGGGAGGACACAATGTATGTTGTATGTGCCCACTAATGAGGATCGGGAGGACACAATGTATGTTGTATGTGCCCACTAATGAGGATCGGGAGGACACAATGTATGTTGTAAGTGCCTACTAATGAGGATCGGGTGGACACACTGTATGTTGTAAGTGCCTACTAATGAGGATCGGGAGGACACGATGTATGTTGTATATGCCTACTAATGAGGATCGTGGGAACACACTGTATGTTGTAAGTGCCCACTAATGAGGATCTGGAGGACACGATGTATGTTCTATGTGCCCACTAATGAGGATCGGGAGGACACGATGTATGTTGTAAGTGCCCACTAATGAGGATCGGGAGGACACAATGTATGTTGTATATGCCCACTAATGAGGATCGGGAGGACAGAATGTATGTTGTAAGTGCCCACTAATGAGGATCGGGAGGACACAATGTATGTTGTATGTGCCCACTAATGAGGATCGGGAGGACACAATGTATGTTGTATGTGCCTACTAATGAGGATCGGGAGGACACAATGTATGTTGTAAGTGCCCACTAATGAGGATCGGGAGGACACAATGTATGTTGTAAGTGCCTACTAATGAGGATCGGGAGGACACAATGTATGTTATATATGCCCACTAATGAGGATCGGGAGGACACAATGTATGTTGTATGTGCCTACTAATGAGGATCGGGAGAACACAATGTATGTTGTATGTGCCCACTAATGAGGATCGGGAGGACACAATGTATGTTATATATGCCCACTAATGAGGATCGGGAGGACACAATGTATGTTGTATGTGCCCACTAATGAGGATCGGGAGGACACAATGTATGTTGTATATGCCCACTAATGAGGATCGGGAGGACACAATGTATGTTGTATGTGCCCACTAATGAGGATCGGGAGGACACAATGTATGTTGTAAGTGCCCACTAATGAGGATCGGGAGGACACAATGTATGTTGTAAGTGCCCACTAATGAGGATCGGGAGAACACAATGTATGTTGTATGTGCCCACTAATGAGGATCGGGAGGACACAATGTATGTTGTATGTGCCTACTAATGAGGATCGGGAGGACACAATGTATGTTGTATGTGCCTACTAATGAGGATCGGGAGGACACAATGTATGTTGTAAGTGCCCACTAATGAGGATCGGGAGGACACGATGTATGTTGTAAGTGCCCACTAATGAGGATCGGGAGGACAGAATGTATGTTGTATGTGCCTACTAATGAGGATCGGGAGGACACAATGTATGTTGTAAGTGCCCACTAATGAGGATCGGGAGGACAGAATGTATGTTGTAAGTGCCCACTAATGAGGATCGGGAGGACACAATGTATGTTGTAAGTGCCCACTAATGAGGATCGGGAGGACAGAATGTATGTTGTATGTGCCTACTAATGAGGATCGGGAGGACACACTGTATGTTGTATGTGCCTACTAATGAGGATCGGGAGGACACAATGTATGTTGTAAGTGCCTACTAATGAGGATCGGGAGGACACGATGTATGTTGTAAGTGCCCACTAATGAGGATCGGGAGGACACAATGTATGTTGTAAGTGCCCACTAATGAGGATCGGGAGGACACAATGTATGTTGTATATGCCCACTAATGAGGATCGGGAGGACACAATGTATGTTGTATGTGCCTACTAATGAGGATCGGGAGGACACAATGTATGTTGTATGTGCCTACTAATGAGGATCGGGAGGACACAATGTATGTTGTAAGTGCCTACTAATGAGGATCGGGAGGACACAATGTATGTTGTAAGTGCCTACTAATGAGGATCGGGAGGACACAATGTATGTTGTATGTGCCCACTAATGAGGATCGGGGGAACACAATGTATGTTATATATGCCCACTAATGAGGATCAGGAGGACACAATGTATGTTGTATGTGCCTACTAATGAGGATCGGGAGGACACAATGTATGTTGTATGTGCCTACTAATGAGGATCGGGGGAACACAATGTATGTTGTATGTGCCTACTAATGAGGATCGGGAGGACACAATGTATGTTGTATGTGCCTACTAATGAGGATCGGGGGAACACAATGTATGTTGTATGTGCCTACTAATGAGGATCGGGAGGACACAATGTATGTTGTAAGTGCCTACTAATGAGGATCGGGAGGACACAATGTATGTTGTATGTGCCTACTAATGAGGATCGGGAGGACACAATGTATGTTGTAAGTGCCTACTAATGAGGATCGGGAGGACACAATGTATGTTGTATGTGCCTACTAATGAGGATCGGGAGGACACAATGTATGTTGTAAGTGCCTACTAATGAGGATCGGGAGGACACAATGTATGTTGTATGTGCCTACTAATGAGGATCGGGGGAACACAATGTATGTTGTATGTGCCTACTAATGAGGATCGGGAGGACACAATGTATGTTGTAAGTGCCTACTAATGAGGATCGGGAGGACACAATGTATGTTGTAAGTGCCCACTAATGAGGATCGGGAGGACAGAATGTATGTTGTATGTGCCTACTAATGAGGATCGGGAGGACACAATGTATGTTGTATGTGCCTACTAATGAGGATCGGGAGGACACAATGTATGTTGTAAGTGCCTACTAATGAGGATCGGGAGGACACGATGTATGTTGTAAGTGCCCACTAATGAGGATCGGGAGGACACAATGTATGTTGTAAGTGCCCACTAATGAGGATCGGGAGGACACAATGTATGTTGTATATGCCCACTAATGAGGATCGGGAGGACACAATGTATGTTGTATGTGCCTACTAATGAGGATCGGGAGGACACAATGTATGTTGTATGTGCCTACTAATGAGGATCGGGAGGACACAATGTATGTTATATATGCCCACTAATGAGGATCGGGAGGACACAATGTATGTTGTAAGTGCCTACTAATGAGGATCGTGGGAACACACTGTATGTTGTATGTGCCTACTAATGAGGATCGGGAGGACACAATGTATGTTGTATGTGCCCACTAATGAGGATCGGGAGGACAGAATGTATGTTGTATGTGCCTACTAATGAGGATCGGGAGGACACAATGTATGTTGTATGTGCCCACTAATGAGGATCGGGAGGACACAATGTATGTTGTATGTGCCTACTAATGAGGATCAGGAGGACACAATGTATGTTGTATGTGCCCACTAATGAGGATCGGGAGGACACAATGTATGTTGTATATGCCCACTAATGAGGATCGTGGGAACACAATGTATGTTGTAAGTGCCCACTAATGAGGATCGGGAGGACACAATGTATGTTGTAAGTGCCTACTAATGAGGATCGGGAGGACAGAATGTATGTTGTATGTGCCTACTAATGAGGATCGGGAGGACACAATGTATGTTGTATGTCCCCACTAATGAGGATCGGGAGGACACAATGTATGTTGTAAGTGCCCACTAATGAGGATCGGGAGGACACAATGTATGTTGTAAGTGCCTACTAATGAGGATCGGGAGGACACAATGTATGTTGTATGTGCCCACTAATGAGGATCGGGGGGACACAATGTATGTTGTATGTGCCTACTAATGAGGATCGGGAGGACACAATGTATGTTGTAAGTGCCCACTAATGAGGATCGGGAGAACACAATGTATGTTGTATGTGCCCACTAATGAGGATCGGGAGGACACGATGTATGTTGTAAGTGCCCACTAATGAGGATCGGGGGAACACAATGTATGTTGTATGTGCCTACTAATGAGGACCGGGTGGACACAATGTATGTTGTATGTGCCCACTAATGAGGATCGGGAGGACACGATGTATGTTGTATGTGTCTACTAATGAGGATCGGGAGGACACGATGTATGTTGTAAGTGCCCACTAATGAGGATCGGGAGAACACAATGTATGTTGTATGTGCCCACTAATGAGGATCGGGAGGACACGATGTATGTTGTATGTGTCTACTAATGAGGATCGGGAGGACACAATGTATGTTGTAAGTGCCTACTAATGAGGATCGGGAGGACACAATGTATGTTGTAAGTGCCCACTAATGAGGATCGGGAGGACAGAATGTATGTTGTAAGTGCCCACTAATGAGGATCGGGAGGACACAATGTATGTTGTAAGTGCCCACTAATGAGGATCGGGAGGACAGAATGTATGTTGTATGTGCCTACTAATGAGGATCGGGAGGACACACTGTATGTTGTATGTGCCTACTAATGAGGATCGGGAGGACACAATGTATGTTGTAAGTGCCTACTAATGAGGATCGGGAGGACACGATGTATGTTGTAAGTGCCCACTAATGAGGATCGGGAGGACACAATGTATGTTGTAAGTGCCCACTAATGAGGATCGGGAGGACACAATGTATGTTGTATATGCCCACTAATGAGGATCGGGAGGACACAATGTATGTTGTATGTGCCTACTAATGAGGATCGGGAGGACACAATGTATGTTGTATGTGCCTACTAATGAGGATCGGGAGGACACAATGTATGTTGTAAGTGCCTACTAATGAGGATCGGGAGGACACAATGTATGTTGTAAGTGCCTACTAATGAGGATCGGGAGGACACAATGTATGTTGTATGTGCCCACTAATGAGGATCGGGGGAACACAATGTATGTTATATATGCCCACTAATGAGGATCAGGAGGACACAATGTATGTTGTATGTGCCTACTAATGAGGATCGGGAGGACACAATGTATGTTGTATGTGCCTACTAATGAGGATCGGGGGAACACAATGTATGTTGTATGTGCCTACTAATGAGGATCGGGAGGACACAATGTATGTTGTATGTGCCTACTAATGAGGATCGGGGGAACACAATGTATGTTGTATGTGCCTACTAATGAGGATCGGGAGGACACAATGTATGTTGTAAGTGCCTACTAATGAGGATCGGGAGGACACAATGTATGTTGTATGTGCCTACTAATGAGGATCGGGAGGACACAATGTATGTTGTAAGTGCCTACTAATGAGGATCGGGAGGACACAATGTATGTTGTATGTGCCTACTAATGAGGATCGGGAGGACACAATGTATGTTGTAAGTGCCTACTAATGAGGATCGGGAGGACACAATGTATGTTGTATGTGCCTACTAATGAGGATCGGGGGAACACAATGTATGTTGTATGTGCCTACTAATGAGGATCGGGAGGACACAATGTATGTTGTAAGTGCCTACTAATGAGGATCGGGAGGACACAATGTATGTTGTAAGTGCCCACTAATGAGGATCGGGAGGACAGAATGTATGTTGTATGTGCCTACTAATGAGGATCGGGAGGACACACTGTATGTTGTATGTGCCTACTAATGAGGATCGGGAGGACACAATGTATGTTGTAAATGCCTACTAATGAGGATCGGGAGGACACGATGTATGTTGTAAGTGCCCACTAATGAGGATCGGGAGGACACAATGTATGTTGTAAGTGCCCACTAATGAGGATCGGGAGGACACAATGTATGTTGTATATGCCCACTAATGAGGATCGGGAGGACACAATGTATGTTGTATGTGCCTACTAATGAGGATCGGGAGGACACAATGTATGTTGTATGTGCCTACTAATGAGGATCGGGAGGACACAATGTATGTTATATATGCCCACTAATGAGGATCGGGAGGACACAATGTATGTTGTAAGTGCCTACTAATGAGGATCGTGGGAACACACTGTATGTTGTATGTGCCTACTAATGAGGATCGGGAGGACACAATGTATGTTGTATGTGCCCACTAATGAGGATCGGGAGGACAGAATGTATGTTGTATGTGCCTACTAATGAGGATCGGGAGGACACAATGTATGTTGTATGTGCCCACTAATGAGGATCGGGAGGACACAATGTATGTTGTATGTGCCCACTAATGAGGATCAGGAGGACACAATGTATGTTGTATGTGCCCACTAATGAGGATCGGGAGGACACAATGTATGTTGTATATGCCCACTAATGAGGATCGTGGGAACACAATGTATGTTGTAAGTGCCCACTAATGAGGATCGGGAGGACACAATGTATGTTGTAAGTGCCTACTAATGAGGATCGGGAGGACAGAATGTATGTTGTATGTGCCTACTAATGAGGATCGGGAGGACACAATGTATGTTGTATGTCCCCACTAATGAGGATCGGGAGGACACAATGTATGTTGTAAGTGCCCACTAATGAGGATCGGGAGGACACAATGTATGTTGTAAGTGCCTACTAATGAGGATCGGGAGGACACAATGTATGTTGTATGTGCCCACTAATGAGGATCGGGGGGACACAATGTATGTTGTATGTGCCTACTAATGAGGATCGGGAGGACACAATGTATGTTGTAAGTGCCCACTAATGAGGATCGGGAGAACACAATGTATGTTGTATGTGCCCACTAATGAGGATCGGGAGGACACGATGTATGTTGTAAGTGCCCACTAATGAGGATCGGGGGAACACAATGTATGTTGTATGTGCCTACTAATGAGGACCGGGTGGACACAATGTATGTTGTATGTGCCCACTAATGAGGATCGGGAGGACACGATGTATGTTGTATGTGTCTACTAATGAGGATCGGGAGGACACGATGTATGTTGTAAGTGCCCACTAATGAGGATCGGGAGAACACAATGTATGTTGTATGTGCCCACTAATGAGGATCGGGAGGACACGATGTATGTTGTATGTGTCTACTAATGAGGATCGGGAGGACACGATGTATGTTGTAAGTGCCCACTAATGAGGATCGGGAGGACACAATGTATGTTGTAAGTGCCTAATAATGAGGATCGGATGGCCATAATGCGTCACCGGGCGTCATCGACCCAACGTCGTAGGTCGTTGTTGTCAACCACTGTTGTTCCTGGCTCAGGTTTAATATTTGTGAAAATATCGTAAAGTAAGACGAGTTCTATGGATGAACAACTTCTGTATTACAATTAGTGCGACTGGCTTCCATCATCTCTATCAGTCTGCTTGTTGACTCTGTGTTCATAAGTCATCCACTGGCTTCCATCATCTCTATCAGTCTGCTTGTTGACTCTGTGTTCATAAGTCATCCACTGGCTTCCATCATCTCTATCAGTCTGCTTGTTGACTCTGTGTTCATAAGTCATCCACTGGCTTCCATCATCTCTATCAGTCTGCTTGTCGACTCTGTGTTCATTAGTCATCCACTGGCTTCCATCATCTCTATCAGTCTGCTTGTTGACTCTGTGTTCACTAGTCATCCACTGGCTTCCATCATCTCTATCAGTCTGCTTGTTGACTCTGTGTTCATTAGTCATCAACTGGCTTCCATTTATCTTAATCAACTCTTTGTGTCCATCAATCAACTTACTGTATAAACTTTATGTTAATAAGTATATATACCTATGTTGTTTAGCACTATCCAAAATAAAAATTAAAACACACTACAGGTAACTGCTCACACTGCAAACAACCAGAAACCCCAGAACACGCACTCATCCACAGCACACACTACCTAACACATCGAACCGCATTACAAACCATCCTCAATCTAAACAAGGCTATCACTCTAGAAGCAATACTAAACACACAAAATAAACTAGAAAACTTCAAGGCCTTAAGCGTATTCTAAATAAAAACGGAACTAATAAAACGCATCTAAAAACACAATAACCTACCAAATCAAAATCACATAAACAAACAAACATCCACCATACCCAGCTCCCTTAGTTCTCCTCCCCAATCCCATCGGCATCTATTCCAAATCTCAAAATTCCCAAATTCTTTTTTAGCAACCCCTAAAACCCCCTCTTGGGTTGCACAGACCACCTTCGCCCCTTTCGGAAACACATTAAATGGCCTGGCCGGGCCCGTGTGCGAAATACGCATCAGTCGGAAAGCGCACGTTAAATCTCCAAAGTAAGTAAGTAAGCACTATCCATCACTTGCTTGATAAAGGTGTAAGGATCTACACCGAAACGTCGCACTAATTGTAATAAAGAAGTTGTTCATCCATAGAACTCGTCTTACTTCATCACACCAACTTCTAAATGCCACTGAAAGAAGAAAATATCGTACTCTGGGTTTGCGACTTTCCTGTTCCGTATTTAAAACAATGTAATTATTAATAACAATAGAACAATATAATCGATTATAATTATTAATGTGGAATATATACTGTATCAAAAACCATTTTCTCATTTCAGATTGTCCTCCCACATCAAAGAGTCGCGCAGAGACAAACTGAAATACTGTTAAAAGCGGCCTAAAACACAACTCACTCACTGTTCTAATCGTTGTTGATTGGTTTGAATAACTTATAGAAAGGGCTTTGATACAGAAGAATGTATATAAAGTATATCGTAATGGTGTGCAGTGACTGAAGTAATCAATATATCCCACCTATCTTCCACTCTCAAACCTCTCATACATTGAAAACTCGTTGTTGCAATAATCATTCATATTTAAAAAAAAGCACTCCAAAGGCATCTGTAATAATGAGGCCTGTGGTACCTGTCGGTCTATCCACCTGCTATATAGACCAACTTCACACTGTGTGTAATGTGAGGGAAGCTAACATTAACCAACCGTACATCCGGGTTTCGGAACACCACAGTGACGACTGCCCCAGGTGCGCTGGCCGACAAGGCACTTCCTCTGTTCATTACCTCAACTAGGGTTTAAACTACTTCCCTTCCTCACGTAAATTCCACATGTCAAATATAATTTCCATCCAGGCTCTCAGAGTGAAGGTGTGCCGCATCGAAATTCATTTAGTTGTTGCTTGGTACGAAATGATCCCTTGCAGTTATATCGGAGATGTTTACGCGTGTATTTGTGAGGGAAGAGACACCTCTGCCATAATATTTTGAAGTTTTTTGAAAAATTAAATTGTTAAAATATTTGTATTTCCAAAATGATTTTATTGCTTCCTAGCCACGTTTAATCTATTTTTATCTATTTTATTTTAAAACAGGAATATTACATATAAATATCTCGCTGTTCCAGTACTTATTTGGGGGCACCTATGGCCCAGTCGTCTGAGGCGACGCGATTCGCTGTGCAGAGTTGCGTCCCTTGGAAACCTATGATTGAGGTTACGAGTCCCGGTTCGCCCCGATTATGTTTCTAGGTTTGTCAGCACCATACCCGTGTTCGTGGGTTTCATCGAAGCGGCAAAAGGTCGGAGACCTGCATCACTTCGGGCTTTCCTCCCACATTAAGCTGATACGCCGCGATATAACTGGAATACTGTTAAAAGCGGCGTTAAACCAAACTCACTCACTCAGTACTTATTTTATCTTTATTGTGAGTATATAATTCATAGTTTTCTGTATGTGTCAGAACTCCGCATCACAAAACAATCTAAGGACCTTCGAGTATCCTAATTCACCTACTTTGACATAGTCTTACGCGTGCAGCGCGTCCGGGGCACCATAAAAAAACAAAAATGCAAACAAAACTGTAAACAAAAATGTAAAGGTTGAAATCAAAGCCTGAGTGTTATGTTCATAGACATTTAGCGACGTGCCTCCGACCCACGGTGATCACATTATATCATATCGCAGTGCCTCTCAAGATCTCACACACTGAGCGACGGCCTTATGAATGGAGCAATATTTGTCATAAAGACGTTGTAAACCGTTTTGGAGTACAGTAAACTACGTTTATAACGAATACGCTTATATCGAACTGACGGATATTACGAACTTAATTTTTGGTCCCGGCCATTTGCTGTACAGACGTTGTATATATGCATATAACGAACTACGGTTATAACGAACTAAAACTAGTGGTCCATTTGAGTTTGTTATAACCGTAGTTTACTGAACTTTCTCCGGGATACTGTTGGAGGATTCGTCGTTGTAATAAACACAGAATAATATATGACTCAACAAACGTTTACAATTCCTTTATGGCAGATGAAACACAGGTAAATGGAAACGAGTTGGTTCGCTTCGTACTGTGTCCAACTGTCCACTGAAATGCTTTATTTTTATTTGTAATGTGTGTTTCTTTACTTTTAAGTGTATGAATGTCCATCCACACGGTTCGCAATCCCGTGTCACAGATCTAAAATGTTATATTGTCACCAGGGGTAGCTGCCTACAGTGACATTCTGAAAGAAAATACAATGTTTTTACTTTTTTAAAGATGTTTTTGGCTGGACATCAGCGTACTAGTGTGAATGATCTTCCCTATGTGCGCACAGAGACGTTCCTGTGAGTATTGAGAGGCACCGAAGAGTATGCTGGTTTGAAAAAGAGATACCTTCACTTCATATGAGTTGAAAATAGACAATGGAGTATTGTTCTATCATGAAATGATCTTGACCTGAGTATCGCCAAAACGTAGATTAACAAACGTCCATGGTACAAAGTCCCGAATGCTTTCCATAAAAATGAAAATGTACTTGCGTCTCCTTGTGCCTTTTCTGATATACGGCACCCCAATACGTGGATCCAACATTCTTGTATCGAAACTAGCCCCATGCCAAGACTTACGAAGAATCAGAGAAACCAGGCTTTATGACGACTGCATGCTGTTGGTGACCTGGTGTCGTTTTTGTAACCTGTAGATGGTTCTTACGTGGACATTAAAAGCATTGGCAACCATTCCGTGCAGTCTGGCCAGCCTGGTTTCTCTGATTCTACGTCGTCTTGTTGTGAGTGAGTGAGCTGGGTTTTACGCCGCTTTTGACAGTATCACAGTTATATCGCGGCGTGTCAGCTTAATGTGAGAGGAAAGCCCGAAGTGATGCAGGTCTCAGACGTTTATCACTTCAGTGAAACCCACGAGCGAGGGTATGGCGCTGACAAACCTAGAAACATAATCGGGTCGAACCGGGATTCGAACCCACAATCATAGGTTTCTGGCGTGCCCATGGGACGCAACTCTGCAGAGCGAATCGCGGCGCCTTAGACGACTGGACTGCCCCTTATATACGCTGGATAATCGAGGAAGTTACGGTTCAGTATAGTCTTGGCCTTGTTTCAAAATACACACCATTTAATACATTTCCTCTCACACTGAATATTATTTAAACCGTAAAATGTTTCCTGGCAATATGTTTGTTTGTGTGTTTAACGCTCATCAATATTCCAGCTATATGACGGCGTCTGTAAATAATCGAGTCTGGACCAGACAGTCCAGTGATTGACATCATGATCCACGCAACTGGGATACGATGACATGCTTCAAACCAAGTCAGCGAGTCTGACCACCCGATCCCGTGAGTCGCCTCTTACGATAGCATGGTCACCTTTTACGGTAAGCATGGGTTGCTGAAGATCAATTCTAACCCGTATCGTCAAGGGTCCTGACTATATTATATGTGGCCTGATTGATTGTGTCATGGTACTTTAAGTGTACCTGGTATCTCTGGTCCGAGCTCCATTACTCATACGCCACTGCGATACAAGTTAGTTGAATAAGGAGTTTCAAGTATGGAGAATGATGCTGAAATTTCAGTATATCCTCCTCGTATCCGAACGACTTACACGCATCCCACACCTGCCATTGTCCGCCGTTCTCTTAACAACAGGCAGTTCGGATGAGTAATCCTACCAATACCCAAAGGGTTGTCTTCCATATTTCTCACATTACAGATTCCCGCCTTATAACAGCCACCAGGTGGCGCTCTCACCCGTAGGCTTCTGTTCCCTCGCTCTCTAACCGATGCCACGTTTGGTGACGTCAACACATTACTACGAAGTCGGTACACGGCACCACCTAGCGGTAAGGTTAACGACATAACCAGCTTCCGCCAGGTCCACCAGGTCAGCCTTGGTTTTAGCAGAGACCACAATAATCTATTATATGACCTCTGGGTGTAGGAAGGTGGCGGGACCGCGGCAGTGGGAATGGGGCCGGGAAAATTGTAAGGAACAGTTTTTGTTAAGGCTAAAAAACATAGATTCAGAGTTTAACTTACGTGCTACGAAGAATCGCGGACTGGTGAAATATATAGTCCGAAGTTATTCTCTATAGGGTATTCATTTTGTGAAATGTAGAAAAATGTTGGTTCACCGATCACATCATCTATAACGTTTAGGAACTGATTGATATCTTTTTGCGCTATTTTAGTCGTAGTCTAATGGTTTTCGAAAATAACAAAGCTAATCAAATATATAAACTATCCAAGTATATTGTTTTTATACTGTCATGCAGCCAGCAGGTTTAAATGTATTCTCGCATCCACTTATTAGGCTAATTAACTAACCCCCTTGTCAGTCAGTCCAACACATGGTAATACGACACTAAGCTGGAACCAGGCACCAGGCCATGGCCCCAAGAACAGGTACCCGGAGGGAGACCAAAGTGTGAATATATGCCACCATTTTGATACAACGTTCTCAATAAATACCCGGGGGTACAAACACTGAAGGACATAGCCATAAAAACAAAACTGACCCAATGAGGTGTTCGGACACACCATCCTTTATAGTGAGTGAGTGAGTGAGTATGGTTTAACGTCGATTTTAGCAATATTCCAGCAATATCACGGCGGGGGACACCAGACATGGGCTTCACACATTGTACCCATGTCGGGAATCGAACCTGGGTGTTCGGCGTGACGAGCAAACGCTTTAACCAGTAGGCTACCCGACCGCCCCTCATTTATAGTATCTTTCTCATATTTCGTTAGATGCTTCGAGAGTTTTTGAACATGATCATATACAACTAACCCCTCAGTCTCTTTGAAATATCATATTTTGTTTCATCAACAGGTATGACCCTGTTAGCTCATGGGTCAGTGAGATCAGGTTTATGCCGCTTTTAGCAATGTCATGTGGGATATGCCTCGCACGTTGAAAAATGTGGGGAATCGAGCCCGGGATTTCGACGTGACAAGCGATCGCTTTAACAACCATATCCCGTAATAAGCGTGCGTCTTGGGAGATGAAAGACAAAGAAGATATGTGGAAATGGGGCTGTACACTGCATGTGCTTGTATCGCGATATGCAGCAGGGTGTGTAGTCCTGCACCATGACCGTGAAATATATTTAATTTATGAAAAAAAATCATCTAGAAATGCATACAAAAGCAAGTCTAGCAAGCTCAAGCTAGCTCTATTCCACAGCATCATGAAATCAGCATAGGGAATTTTATTTTATTTTTAGATTCAAGAAGGATATTGTGTAATATAAGATTTCAGAGACTAAATGTTAGTCTACAGGGTTTGTTGAAAGTAGCAGGATGAAGGGAGTTGACTATACTAGTTGGCAATGGCGGATTTTACAGGCGCTTTGCTTTTGCGTCTCCGCCATTGTGGCCTTGATAACAGTGAGCAACTTTCTATTTGGGAAACAATCAATATATATTCTTGCTTAACGCCGCATCGCAGTTTTATCACGGTGTGTAAGATTGATGTGGGAGGGAAGTCCGATGTAATGCAGGTCTTAGGCGTTTATCACCACGAGTATGGGTATGGTGCTGACAACAGACAGAATCAGGATGGATCGGGATTCAGCTCTGCACACCCCATTAGAAGTAGTAGTAGTAGTAGTAGTAGTAGTTTGTGGTGGTAGTAGTAGTAGTTGTGTTTGTGGTGGTGGTTGTAGTAGTAGTAATAGCAGTAGTAGTAGTGGTGATAGTTGTGGTTGTGGTGGTCGTAGCAGCAGTAGTAGTGGTGGTGGTAGTTGTGGTTGTGGTAGTAGTAGTAGCGGCAGCAGTAGTAGTAGTGGTTGTGGTGATGGGGGTGAAAGTACCCTCGCGGACTGGGTTTCCGTGGTATAAAGAACATCGCGGTTTAGTTCCAGAATTAGCATCCGCCATGTTATACATGATGCGACAGTGTTGCCGTCTGCGGCGTAAAACTCTATTAATTTACTCACACTTGTCAGTAATATTTTACAACTGAATTTGATTGGTCAGATGTCTAAAAATGGCGGATACAGCTTTTTTGAAAAGGGGGGGGGGGTGCACAATTAAGATCTATTTATTGTCTTTGGTGGTAATTTATACAGAAATAAAGATTTTTTTTCTCTGTATCCGCCCATGCCATCCCTTCAGTCACTGAGTACCGAAGGTAGAATTTGTTTACATATATAGCGCAATACAACTGGCGCCGTCAAATCGAGAGAAAACTCGTGGATGTCATCGCTACGGATTGGTTTAAATCTGAGCAAATATACTGACATATACGGAGTAAATGTGTGACATGTATTTAAACCTACCACCATGCAACGCGGGCCGCACAGATTGATCAGAAAATGTATTTTTCTGAAATCAAAGGGGCATAACTCTTTTGACTGTATTTGCGTTAAATCTTGAAGAGCGAAACTCGTCATCAGTGTCAACACATTTATTCCAGTGTTAATACTGCTCCCTTCTTTCAAAATGAAAGACAACTTGGCAAGAATTTACAATTTGGATGGATACAAAAGTTTTTTATACTAAACATTTTATTGTGAAAACGTAGAAATAGTGCCCCACATCACTAATCAAATGTAATATCGTTAATGTATTTTCAACTTCTTTTTCTTTCCTAACCGTTCCTAAATTCTTTGCACATTCTTCCTTTACATATTTCTGTGGTATCCTTATTAGAGTAATATATTTTCTGCGGTGGTTTGATAATCGCACAACATACGAAATGCGCAGCATTTTATGCCGAACATCGTATTTCCAGGACAGATAGGCATTAGTCAGCGAATGAAATGGTTCAACGATGCTTGCAGTATCGGGAGTCAACAACTACCATCTCATCCAACTCGATGACTGTATCTACGACACACATCAACCGCCACCACCACGACTACCGTAACTACCATATACATCAAATACCACCACCACCACCACCTCAACCACAATACCGTTACTACCATACACATCAACTACCACCGCCACCACCACGACTACCGTTACTACCATAAAACTACCACCACCACGACTACCGTTACTACCATACACATTAACTACCACCGCCACCACCACGACTACCGTTACTACCATATAACTACCACCACCACGACTACCGTTACTACCATACACATTAACTACCACCGCTACCACCACGACTACCGTTACTACCATATAACTACCATCACCACGACTACCGTTACTACCATATAACTACCACCGCCACCTCAACGACTACCGTTACTACCATATAACTACCACCACCACGACTACCGTTACTGACATACACATTAACCACCACCGCCACCACCACGACTACCGTTACTACCATATAACTACCACCACCACGACTACCGTTACTACCATACACATTAACTACCACCGCCACAACCACGACTACCGTTACTACCATATAACTACCACCACCACGACTACCGTTACTACCATATAACTACCACAACCACGACTACCGTTACTACCATACACATTAACCACCACCGCCACCACCACGACTACCGTTACTACCATAAACTACACCTGCCACCACCACCACGACTACCGTTACTACCATAAACTACACCTGCCACCACCACCACGACTACCGTAACTACCACCGCCACAACCACGACTACCGTTACAACCATTTAACTACCACCACCACGACTACCGTTACTACCATACACTACAACTACCACGACTACCGTTACTACCATATAACTACCACCACCACGACTACCGTTACTACCATATAACTACCACCACCACGACTACCGTTACTACCATATAACTACCACCACCACGACTACCGTTGCTACCATACACATTAACTACCACCGCCGCCACCACGACTACCGTTACTACCATTTAACTACCACCACCACGACTACCGTTACTACCATATAACTACCACCACCACGACTACCGTTGCTACCATACACATTAACTACCACCGCCGCCACCACGACTACCGTTACTACCATATAACTACCACGACCACCGTTACTACCATATAACTACCGCCACCACGACTACCGTTACTACCATATAACTACTACCACCACGACTACCGTTGCTACCATATAACTACTACTACCACCACGACTACCGTTGCTACCATACACATTAACTACCACCACCGCCACCACGACTACCGTAATTACCATATACATCAAATACCGCCACCACAACAACTACTGTTATTACAATACACATCAGCACGACCGCCACACTTACGACTACCGTTACTACCATTCAATACAACTACCACGACTACCGTTACTAGCATACACATCAGCACCACCGCCAGCACCACGACTACCGTTACTACCATACACATCAGCACCACCGCCACGACTACCGTTACTACCATGCACTACAACTACCACGACTACCGTTACTATCATACAGTACAACTACCACCACCACCACGACTACCGTTACTACCATACACATCAGCACCACCGCCTCAAGAGAGTGGTGAGAACTTCTGAGGAAAGAACTGAGCATGGCAAATTAACTACCACCGCCACCACCACGACTACCGTTACAACCATATAACTACTACCACCACGACTACCGTTACTACCATACACATTAACCACCACCGCCACCACCACGACTACCGTTACTACAATATAACTAACACCACCACGACTACCGTTACTACCATACACATTAACCACCACCGCCACCACCACGACTACCGTTACTACAATATAACTAACACCACCACGACTACCGTTACTACCATACACATTAACCACCACCGCCACCACCACGACTACCGTTACTACAATATAACTAACACCACCACGACTACCGTTACTACCATACACATTAACCACCACCGCCACCACCACGACTACCGTTACTACAATATAACTAACACCACCACGACTACCGTTACTACCATACACATTAACCACCACCGCCACCACCACGACTACCGTTACGACCATATAACTACCACCACCAAGACTACCGTTACTACCATACACATTAACTACCACCGCTACCACCACGACTACCGTTACAACCATATAACTACCACCACCACGACTACCGTTACTACCATACACATTAACCACCACCGCCACCACCACGACTACCGTTACTACCATATAACTACCACCACCACGACTACCGTTACTACCATACACATTAACCACCACCGCCACCACCACGACTACCGTTACAACCATATAACTACCACCACCAAGACTACCGTTACTACCATACACATTAACTACCACCGCTACCACCACGACTACCGTTACAACCATATAACTACCACCACCACGACTACCGTTACTACCATACACATTAACCACCACCGCCACCACCACGACTACCGTTACAACCATATAACTACCACCACCACGACTACCGGTACTACCATACACATTAACTACCACCGCTACCACCACGACTACCGTTACTACCATATAACTACCACCACCACGACTACCGTTACTACCATACACATTAACCACCACCGCCACCACCACGACTACCGTTACTACCATATAACTACCACCACCACGACTACCGGTACTACCATACACATTAACTGCCACCGACACCTCCACGACTACCGTTACTACCATATAACTACCACCACCACGACTACCGTTACTACCATACATATTAACTCCCACCACCACCAAGACTACCGTTACTACCATAAACTACACCTGCCACCACCACCACGACTACCGTTACTACCATATACATCAACTACCACCATCACCACGACTACCTTTACTACCATTCACTACAACTACTACGAATGCCGTTACTACCATACACTACAACTACCACGACTACCGTTACTACCATACACTACAACTACCACGACTACCGTTACTACCATACACTACAACTACCACGACTACCGTTACTACCATACACTACAACTACTACGACTGCCGTTACTACCATACACTACAACTACCACGACTACCGTTACTACCATACACTACAACCACCACGACTACCGTTACTACCATACACTACAACCACCACGACTACCGTTACTACCATACACTACAACTACCACGACTACCGTTACTACCATACACTACAACTACCACGACTACCGTTACTACCATACACTACAACCACCACGACTACCGTTACTACCATACACATCAGCACCAACGCCTCAAGAGAGTGGTGAGAACTTCTGAGGAATGAACTGGGCATGGCAAGGGTTTCAGCACGCTGGGCTGCAAGACTTCTACTCCTGATTAGAAACGCTCCAGGTTCTCCAGATCTCTCGTGAGAATTGACGTCGTTTTGCCGAAGGACGCAAAGCCTGTTTCATCAGCTGGAAAGGTGATTGGTTTGATTTCGGGGATTCCAAAAGAATCCTACTAGTCTGTCCAACAGTCTCTGAACCATCTCATTTTCGCTTCCGTCCAGCTCTTCCTGTAATGCAAAAGCCCCAATTGAATCTATTTTCCTCAGGTTCTTAATCACCCCTCTGCGGCCCATTTTCAATTTAAATGAAGTTATTTGTTGCTAACAAAATTATATATTTTTACAGACAAAGCGCTAGTCTAGAGTCATGCTAGTGGACCACCTCCCATCATAGTCCATCATAGTTAGGCTCAGAACATCTCTGCCACTCCTCATCCCCCCCCCCCCCCCCCCCCCCCCCCACCCCACCCATCATACTATCATACATCACCACCGCCCCCATAACGAATACTACCGCTACCAATTCCAAACAAACCAAGTGTCCCGGTGACTAACAAACACCCACTACAGAGCTATACTACGTCGTCTACAACCAGCTCGACTACCTATTTCTTTGTCCCCCAAAATACTGACGCTGTTGATGTTTATGGGGTACAATGAGTTCCGCAGAGAAAATGGTAAATGTATCAGGCTTCGGGAACTGTGAATGGTGTGGTTTGTAAGAAAAAGACATGATCCCCCGGGAAACAACCAGGAGAACATATTGTCACTTTGTTGTGGCTTCTTAGAATTATACTCGATTATAAAAAATCAAATTCTCCAACTATAAAATGTATATATGTGTATGTACATTGCTCAAATGTACGTTACAGAGGCGAGTATTATTTGTAATATATGACCCAACGCAACAGGATGATTCATGGCCTGTGATCGAGATGAGGCTTGTACTAGCTGCCAACATCCTTCATCATCGCAGCATCAATAAACAGCGGGCCAGGTGGGGCCGGGGATCACCGTGTGGAGGTGTGAGTCAGCAACGTTTAACACATCTCCTGGATATTTCCGTGGAATGCGTAGTGGTGATGGAGTGTAAACATTTATGTAATCTACCATACAGACTAAGTACTTTTCCACACACTGGTAAGGCATCTCCCGAACGGACAATTGAACATCAGTATCATCGTGCCATATACCTAGAGTATATCATTAAAATGGCATTTGGTGAGTGACCAGCCGGGATAAGATATACCCATGCATTCCACCAAAGGACAGTGGCAATATTAACTGAGGAGTGAATGCAACTATACCTCTCAGTTGATTTTGTCATATGTTTGATTTTTACTTCAAAATATCTTAAGTTATATAAAAAATAGTTAAGTATATAAAAAATGAACTGTACTGGCGCTTATTCAGCATTCAACGAATACTTCTACATGGTTCTATTTAAAAATATATAATTATATATTGATTTTTGATTTTTTTTAAACATACACAACTACTCGTGGGAATATCAGATGTCCTTTATTTGAAATAATAATAATAAAAAAAATTCGGCTCAAATTTACAACATTTCAAAACATGGTTGGGGTTATGTAGTTGCAAATTCATTTCTAACCACATTCTTCATTGAACCAATTCGTTTTTACGCAAAATTAAACAACCATGGCCACAGTTTACTTTTCCCTAACTGTTGCAGGAATGAATGATGGCTAAATAATCACAAATTTAACAGCAGTTGTTTCAATTTTCAATACCTTAAATAACAATTTCGGTATACTTCTTTTGCCCCCTAATTTAGACAAAATATACACACATGTATATATAAACTTACACTGACAAGACTTGTCTGGTATTTCAACAAATCTGACATATACATGGCACCGAGGTCGGCCAGATGTTGGTGTTAATGTCACCTAGCTGTTATTGACAGCTTATTTAATATATTATTTTCATAAGAGTCAGGGAAATGGTTAACAATATATTGTGGTTGATGCAGTAGTTATGTTCATGTTCAACATCATATATCATTGTAATGCCCTTTCGTACAATGATAATAAACATCGACACGTCAACAATCCAATACTCACACAAAACGTGATTATCACGGTTGGGTTACATATGGATGAAAATTTCGAAGTCACTTACGTTATGACAAACAAATGTAAACTGTGGGCAAAAATGTGTTGAAATATATTTTGGATAATGATACCTATAATCATCATCATCATCATCATCGTAATCGCTCCTCATCATTATCATACTGGATGTCAATCTTTCAGCATAGGTGGAACGCTTTGATGAGAGTGACATCTATTGCTGTTTTTTACCGTTATTTCCCTTCTGTGTGAGTAAACAACAACCAGGACTCGCCCCGACGCACCCTAAACACACACACACACCCCTACAACCCCCCCCCCCCCCCCCCTACACCTGCCCCACCCACAGACCATGAGTACACGTGGGTAACAGCTACAGATATCCGAGGTAGGTCTCCTCACACTGATTTAGTTGTGACGTGTACGACGTGGATAAAACATGAGGTAATCTGCCCGTTGTCTGGCAGACCGTACGTGAAATGATTGACTCGACCCGGAGCCGCATATAACAGCCGTTAATGTGTACCGTATATAACTCAATAAACTCACGTGAGCGGTGCACGTGAGGTTAAAATGAGAACTTCCCCATTACTTCACGTAGTATTCTCCCTTGTTACCGGTACATCAGATTATCACTAAAAGAACAATAATTACCGCTATAATATTGAGTGAGTGAGTTGGGTTTAACGCCGCTTTTAACTCACTCTAATATAACTGAGACCTGCATCACTTCGGGCTTTCCTCCCACATTAAGCTGACACGCCGTGATATAACTAAATACTGTTAAAAGCGGCGTTAAACCCAACTCACTCACTCACTCTAAAATAACTGTAATTCGAGACTATATAAAATTTCATACAAGCCCTTCCTAATTGTCCCTCCATCCATCTCGAATTTGTTAACTGTGTGTGTTCTCGATGGCCTAGTCCTGCACCATGACCGTGGAATATATTTATCTTATGAAAAAATAATAATCTAGAAACGCATAAAAAAGCAAGTCTAGCCAACCCTAGCTAGTTCTATTCCTCATATGTGTAATATAAGATTTCAGAGACTAAATGTTAGCCTATCGATGGTCCTCGGAACCAGGTTTCAGTACGTGCGTTCAGTGCGTTAACCAGTGTCAATCAAGGTGAAACAGAACGCAACCTTGGTTATAATAAAACAACATTACTTTAACACAACTTTGAGAGGAAAAAATAATAATCTAGAAACGCATAAAAAAGCAAGTCTAGCCAACCCTAGCTAGTTCTATTCCTCATATGTGTAATATAAGATTTCAGAGACTAAATGTTAGCCTATCGATGGTCCTCGGAACGAGGTTTCAGTACGTGCGTTCAGTGCGTTAACCAGTGTCAATCAAGGTGAAACAGAACGCAACCTTGGTTATAATAAAACAACATTACTTTAACACAACTTTGAGAGGAAAAAATTGCTTGACAAAGCTGCCATTGCACCGTTTCTATTTAATGCATGTAAAACGACAAGAAAGTTCAAAATAACGCATTGAACATTAAACGAGATGCAAAATAATCATCAAAGTTTCATAATTGATTCTAAGGTATTTATATCAACAATCGAAAGTTAAATTTTCCTGACGCATATCAGAATACAAAAATACCGTCGACACCTGGTTAACTGTCTTTATTAAAATCCTTGTGTTCAAGATTGAATCAATAATTGAAACTAGGTAGCTTTAACGATAACGCGAAGACCTTGTTTTGAGTATAAGAGAAATAAAAGAAGATATTAGATAAAAGACGAATCAGAAACACTGCTCATACTAAACTTAATGCTTGCGATCGATTTCAAAACCCTTGACGACCCAGGTGAACCCAAGTTAACCTTGGTTGACCAATACACTAAACTACGGTTATAACGAACTCAAAGGAACCACTAATTTTAGTTCGTAATAACCGTAGTTCGTTATAAGCATATATACAGTATATATACATCAAATTGGCGGGACTAAAGAATCAGCACGTAATATCCGTCAGTTCGTTATAAGCGTGTTCGTTATAAACGTAGTTTACTGTCTTAGCTCATGTTAACTGTTTTCCGTCATACAGCGGTTGATCTGAGTTGACCATCCTATTGAATTGGGTGCGGTATTCTGGTTGGCAGCCTCCCGTGCTGAGGCACTACGGTACACGGCCACGTAACGCAGGGCGCTGAACATCACGGTGGAATCTTGGTGGGTGCATCCCGTCAGATCAAGTTACAGGAACCGACACAGTATTAGAGCCCGCGTCTGTGCACCGTACACACTACAGTAGGAAGTGCAGTCGGATACACACTACAAGGTAGGTACCTTAACCGGAGAGTCTCTCTATAGGCGTCTGGTGTGGATGATAGCTTCATGTGTTCAGTCTTCTAGTGTTGCTTGTGGGCCAGAACATGGCATTTACACAAACTCTGTGCTATGCCCATGCTAGCTTTTGTCAAAGGCTGTACTGAAAGAAACGTCCATGGATGTGTAGTAATTCTATCCTCCTTAAAGGCAAGTTTAGATATGTGGACAGTACAGTCTCTTATAGGGACAACTTGTTCTTATTATTAACATAATCTGGAAATTAGTATTTAAACTAATAATTATTGCCTTAGAGACTTGTGCAATTCTATGTCCATGTGTGTTCCATACATTATATGTAGATCTATGAGTTCGTAGTATTCGGTCAGTCAAGGGGGGCAGGACATCACTTTTTACGAGTCGATGAGACGTATCTACCTTATGGGGTGTCGAATACTATTAGTAAGGATAGGTTCCTTACTAAAACATATATACTGTGAACGGTCCATGCTAAGACACGTCTACCAAGTCTTACATAATAGTTTATTGCAAAAATGAATAAGATATCTTTTTTCATTGCGTTACATGTCATGGAGACGGTTTTTTTCAGATCATGAAGTTTTCACTGACGCTATAAAATGTATGTGATTAACTAAACTGACGTCCAAAAGAAACTTTACCAACTGAAAATATAAATTTCAGATAAAGTATAAAAAAATTTTCAATGAAGTCTATCTAAAACACAGAACCTAACTACAACAATAGTGTATGCAGAAAATGTTAATCGTCTGTTACATGTTTGCGAGATAACACGCGAAAAAGTGAAAAACACGTGCAACGGCAAGTCAGACATCCACAGTGATAAAAAAAACACAAAAGAAATGCCACGACTCACAGTCGAACAACGTGAACGAGCCTTCGGTATGGTACAGATGGGAGCCACCCACGCCCATATTGCACGAACCTTCGGTTGCTCCCGTTTGGCGTTACGAACTTGATGCAACGTTACAGACAGACAGAGCGGACCGCTGACAGGCCAAGAACAGGCAGACCCAGGGTGACCACGCCCCATGAAGACCGGCACTTGCGTACCTTGCACCTCCGAAATCGCTTCCTGACAGTGACGTCATCGGCGACAAATGCCTTAGGTCACAGGGTTAGTCGACAGACAGTGGCCAGGAGACGCAGGGCTCATGGAATCAGGGCTTTCAGACCATACAGAGGACAACTATTGACAGCGCAACATCGTCGTCTGCGATTGAGATGGGCCCGGACTGTACGACGTTGGCAACGACGTGACTGGCAGAGGGTTGTCTTCACTGACGAAAGTCGATTCTGTATGTTTAGGGCTGATGGAAGACAACGTGTTTACCGCCGAAGGGGTGAACGAACATGGGATGTCATGGTGTGGGAGGGATCTGTGGGCAGGAGAGGACACCGCTGGTCATCGTTGACGGAAACTAGACAGCTCAGCTTTACATAGATAACATTCTTCGTCCAGTTGTCCCACCATTTCTTCAACAACAGCCACGTGGTGTCATGTATCAGCATGACAACGCTAGAGCCCATACAGCCAGAATTGCCACTAACCTCCTCGCAGCCAACAACGTCAACGACCTGCCGTGGCCTGCACGCTCACCCGACATGTCCCCCACAGAACACCTCTGGGACTTGATGGATCGTCGTGTTCGACAACGACCACACTCTCCAGCCAACCGGCAAGAACTGATCTTGGCCCTCGAAGAAGAATGGCGTCAAATCCCACGTGACCTCATCAGACGACTGACTTTTTCTCTGCGTCGAAGAGTTTTTGCGTGTATTGAGGCATTTGGTGGTCACACACGCTACTAATGACTTGTTATTGAACGTGAGCGATTGTTTATGTACTCTGCCTATTGTCCATGATTCTGAAAGCTCGAGTTTTGTACCACACCTAACTTTGGGGGGCTCTGACGTCATTCTCGGTCGCGGTATGATTGTCATTTTCAGTGTTGATTATGTTGATATATTGATCTTCTCAATACATTTTACTTCATGCATGTACATTTTGTTGTTTTTGAGCAAGAATGATTTCAAACTAAAGTTTCTTTTGGACGTCAGTTTATATACATTAAGATCCAATGAAATATATGTATCGAAATAATGTGGTTCGAATGAACGCACAGTACATAGATAACGGTTTCAGTTATTGTAAGATGATAAAGTTCTATTGTACAGATCTTTAGACAAACAGATGGTTTTGGTTAAAACATCTCTTAATCGAATCGCCTCTAGCGCTACTGTCCATTCTTTGATAAGTTTAATGTGTACATTGAAACTAAACTATATGTCGAAATAACCGTCAACATCACGTTACTTCATGGTCCCGACATATCACATATATCAGTAAACTACGGATATAACGAACTCAAAGGCTCCAATAACTATAATTCATAATAACCGTTGTTCGTTATGAGAATATATAGAGCATATATTCAGCAAATGGGCGGGACCCCAAACAGTTCGTTATATCTGTCAGTTCGTTATAAGGGTGTTCGTTATAAACGTAGTTTACTGTGTATCTATTTCATTATGTGACCCCGCTCAACAGTATACTGGATGTGTCGTGCTACTGGACAATACTGTGTGTTGTAAGACTTACTGGAACATCTAGGAGTAGTACACATGAATTGGCCTGTTCTCATTTGTATTGCTTATGTATATGTGACTAGCATCAATTAAAACTTCTTTCCCACTTCTATATCGACATACCGCTTGTCCCGAACCCCTGAAAAGTCGAACTATATCTCATCATTTCAATCACATCGAGTAAACGTGGGTCCGTGACGGAAACTATGTTGAGAAATGATGAACATATGAAATGCTTCAGTTATGCAACAGTTACCTCGATGCATCGAAGCCGTCAATTTTATAGCAAGCAGACTTATTTAGATGGAGTTGGGTCTGTGCTCATGCGTCATCGAGCTGGAATCACACATGTCACAACAACTTGGCTAAAGCATTCATTAACTGAAGTAGAGATGAGAAGGTAATACCAGAGTAAATGAATGCCACGTGTGGTGGAGTGTCAAGTGACACGTACAGCATAGTACCAACTGCCGTTAATAGAGTTATTCAGAAGTAGTTAGACTGCAAGTTCTGTGACGAGTAGGGTCAAACAATGTTATTCTGTAGTGAACCCACGTGTAGTGCGCGAGCCCTGACGTCTCTTAATGTCACAGCTGAAAAGGGGATAATTACAGGTTGATAGAGCTTGGTTGATGACATCTTCCCGAGGCAAGAGAGTTAACTGACTTAAAAAAGTCCAGTTTCCACCCATGCCGAACTAGGCTGGAATTCCTGGGCTCGATCGTGGCGCCATCAGTGGCTATTACGAGTTCTATGCCCCTCCTATGGACCAATCAGATTCCACCTCTCATATCACTTGCATTTGCTTCAAACAAAACGGTGGCGCCCCGTCAAGACGATCTGATCGATAATCAAGATCTATATTGTGATAAAACGAGTCTTACATCACGGAGTGCATCTAATCACGCGAGCACCTTGATTAAAAACATGAAAAGATTTAGAAAATATCTGTTGACAACGAGTTAGCGGTGCACATGCTTTGCAAATCCTCCAATCGACCGGAATCTGTATGACAGTTTACGAACCGGATTTCGATTTCGGAGCGCGATTTTGATTGGACTACTCATAGACTCGTTAGTCCAGCCAAAATTGCACTCCATAATACCAGCCTAGTTCGGCAAGGGTGGAAACTGGACTTTTAAAGTCAGTGAACTCTCTTGCCTCGGGAAGATGGGTTGATGAGAGTGGAATGGGGGATATTAATGCATTAAATACTTGCTCTGGGGTCTGTAACAGAGACTAATAAGTCGTGTCCAAGCATCATCAGAGAGCTCGGCTGACCAAGTGGTCTGAGGCGCAAACGTTCTGATACAGAGTTGCTAGGACCCGCTGGTCTTGGGTTCAAATCCTAAAATTCCAAATTATCATCCTCGGATTGTCAGCACCATGGCCGTTGGTTTCACCAAAGTGTTAAACGTGGAAAACCTGTGTGACGTTTATTGTTTATCCCATAGTGAGGTGATGTGTCGCTTGCCCGAAATACTGTTACAATCGTGACTGAACCTAAATCATTCATCTCTCTCTCTCTCTCTCACTCAAAATCATCAGAAATCGCATGTTACTACGCTTCAGCAAAAACACACACTTGAAATGTGAGAGCTGTTATGATAACCCGTGCCAAGATACATAATGAATGCCGTATGTGACAGAATTCGTAGCACCAGAGATCATAATGTAGTGTCTAGTTTATGGTCTCTAGTAGCACTGGGGAAAAATGCGGTACCTTCAGAGGTACAAGGGTATCCGATGTCAGACCGCCCTGAATCAGCTGCTGGTGGAGGTTTGGCAATTTCAGTCGCCAGCAGTGGGGTCAACAGTTTATAAACATGCTGTGTTTGGATCACTGGACAAGGACAGGACAGAACGGATATTAATGAGTACTAAGTAGAGCTCTCGTTTGGTCCCTGCCAGACATCTGCAGCTTGATGAGATTTTGGGATCTTGGCTTTACGTGTAAACAAACATTAACTGTTTTACTGCTGTGTACTTTTCGTATGTGTAATGCAAACAGCCACGTTGGAAGACTTCTTGTTCTGCAAAGTTATGTATGAGGTTGAATATAAAATAATTTTATAAGGGAGCCATCTGGTATTAAGGAACCCATGTCTTTTATTCTAAAGAGCTGAGAATGAGATAAGTAGAGGCCGATAGAGCTGATAAAGGGATAAGTGAGTGAGTGAGTTAGGTTTAACGCCGCTTTTAACAATATTCCAGTTATATCGCGGCGTGTCAGCTTAATGTGGGAGGAAAGCCTGAAGTGATGCAGGTCTCAAACGTTTACCACTTCGGTGAAACCCACGAGCACGGGTGTGGTGCTGACAAACCTAGAAACATAATCGGGCCGAACCGGGATTCGAACCCACAATCATAGGTTTCTGGCGTGTCCAAGGGACGCAACTCTGCACAGCGAATCGCGGCGCCTTAGACGACTGGGCCACCCATGCCCCCTAAAGGGATAAGGGTGGACGGGAAAGGGGGTATATGTTCTTATGACATTATGCTCTGGGGTTTGTAAGTATAAACCGAGTTAATCGAGCGCCTGCACGTTGCCACGCAATCACTGGGTTACACATTTTAAGCATCAGACTTTCATTTAGCTCGGCTCTTAGGCAAACATGAGGTACAAGGGACCTATGTAGACCCTACGAGGTTGTTCCTGTCTCAAATAGTAAAATTGTAAAAAAAATTATTTGAACTCGACAGCGAATAAAAAATATAAAACGCATCCTCGTACAGGATTTATGTATAGAAAGTTGATGCAGGTTTGAAGGGTCAAGCCATGGGATCGCTATGAATACACACATAAGTTAATTAATATGTGCTTTATTTGCATGGCGCCATCATGTTTAATGACACGCATACGTATGGCTGAGGTAGTCTGCAGGTTTCTTGCAGGACATCGTGACCTCTGTGATACCCATCTCTGCTAGACAGACAACCGCATGTGTTCATACTTGTCCTGGCTGTCTACTTGCCATGCAGGCTGCGCTTCAAGGCCAACCAAGAGGCATGAACGCTACCGAGACCTGAAAGTAATCCTCATATAATCTCACAGCTCCATCTTGCTACTGTTGATTGTTGCCTAGGTAACCGAAGCCTCTCCCGAAACCGCGTGTTAAATGACTGCAGGTTTGTTTTCGTACGTTGCCATTGGCTCGCCCTTGCTGCAAGATGAAATACTTATCTTGTACGTACAGGTCTGTGGATGTTTTGCCAGTAAATGGTTAAATAATTATTATTTATTTAGCATTTTGGCTTACGTTTGTTCCGGGGCATGGAATAGATCAATAATAATAATGAGTAAAATCATTTATCAAAATAATCGGCGTTAGGATCAGGAGAACAATGTCTGTTTTCGAAAATACACGGTGTAAGTTCAGATTTGTTGGCAAAAAGTCAACACGTGGAAATGTTGAGGTTATTCAATGTGTCTGGCAATAAGCTAATCATGAGATGTGTGCATATAAATGTATGAGTGCCCGGTCTATGGATGGATAAGCACAGCCGCCCGGTATATGGATAGCTGCACAAGCGTAGAAGAAGAAGAAGAAGAATAATTTTTATTGTACGGAACACCCTCGTAGGGCAGGGTACAAACTAACTACATATGGAATAAATATAACTATCAGCGTATGTGTTTATAAGCGCAGACAGCTATGACATAAGGGATGGTAGGCAGTGGAATTCCCTGTGTTCGGAATGCCGATACAGTATGCCGATAGTAGTGACATTGAAGAATACCATTATCAGGCTGACCTAGGATTGACCTTGCGTACAGACAAGTTTAGCACACATGCGTTTGATGCCATGAATCACACAGTAATTGGCGTTTCTGACTTCAGAGTTTTGGCAAAAGATAATTTGTGACAACATTCTTCCTCATAATGAGCTATTATAAAAGACTAACGCTTAGTTTCTAAAAACATATAATTTTGATATAAACAAACAGCTACATTAAATGAGAGGTACCCCAGTGAGATAGATGGGAGATTCAGAACCTGAAGAAAGTCTAGACTTGCTTCATTTAGGGCTATTGCATTACAGAAAGGGCTTGGCGGAGGCAGAGACCATAACATAAGACCACCATTAGTGTTGAATATATTTACGTTATGAAAACAAAACCAATATAAATATCAAGTCTAGCCATCATCATCAAAATTATTTGTTTTAATTTTAGAGGAGAAATGTATTGTGTAATTAAGGATTTGATAGACGATATGTTCGTCAAGGACTTTGAGATTACAGAGCAATGGAATTAAAAACGTTCACTGACGATATGGTGAGTTTCCCTCCAATGATGAACTTTTAAGGTCGTTTGGTCCAAATATGACGCGGTGCAACGTGCGAGTGTGAAATTAGTATGTCAGCATGACCTAGCTTTTTATTAACGACTCCATTAGACAATCGTTAATTACACGTGCTTCATGTGATACAGGATCGTCACCAAGCAAACATCAGAGAACAGACAGTAACACGAGGCCGGCAATGTCAACATGACTGGCGGATAGTCACCCTGCATACTGCTGCAGACACACATATCTCACTTTTCATGAGTTTGTGAATGTCATTTAAGCAATAAATAACTTGTACCACAAGACAAATGTCACAGCCGCCCAGCGTGTTATCGTGGAGATGCTATGGCATATGTTACTCCTCTTTGAGCCGCGTATGGCTAAAGCTATCTACTATACTAGTCTATATAGCTATAATGGATAGAGTGTCTGCCAGGCGAGTTGAAGGTCGGTGGTGTGATACCGAAAGACGTTAAAACACACACACACACACACACACACACACACACACACACACACACACACACACACACACACACACACACACACACACACACACACACACGCACGCACACACACACACACACACACACACACACACACACTCACATGTGATTATTTACAGCCTGTCGAGATATGACAGGAATACATTCATTTGCTCGCCAGAGAAAGTGACAGGGTCGTTTCACAGTATTAATATCAGCAACAAGTGCGCTGTACGTCCTCTGTTCAATTGTCGTTTCTGAATAGGGAGAGTGCCAAGCAGCCCCTCCGAATCCCCAGTACCACCTAATGTTCTCGTCATTTGCTCGACCCGATACTATACCTTGAACGGATATCAAAAGACAAGCATTGTCTCTAAAAGGATAGAAGGAAACCTACGACGCTTTCCTAAAATATATTAGGGTACGGTTTGTACACCATTATTATTTTTAATGTTCAATCTGCGTACTCGGTTCACCCCGATTATGTTTCTAGGTTTGTCAGCAAAATACCCGTGCTCATGGGTTTCACCGAAGTGGTAAACGTCTAAGACCTGCATCACTTCGGGCTTTCCTCCCATATTAAGCTGACACGCCGCGATATAACTGGAATACTGTTAAAAGCGGCGTTAAACCCAACTCACTCACTCAGTCTGCGTACTAAATACGAGTTGATCTGCGTCTCGCTTACCACACTGCTGGTAACCTACCCTGGTATTAGCAGCCTCAATAGAGGCTGGGTACGTAAAAACATTGTGTTACACAATATTGAAAGAAGCGACAAGCCAGGGTCAGCGTCACAGGACGATTCGGCGAAACTCTCATACTGTAACATAAACTTACGACAATCATAGCACTAAGATCACTTTGCGGAACTGGACGCTGGATGATTTGACAATATTTTACCAGCGCTTCTTTACAAGATGCCGTATACCTTCAGATAAATTCAATTCTTTTTGTTTCAGGTTGTGAAAAGAAAGGTCCAAAATGAACAGAAACAGGAAAGTCCCGTAAGTCATGATTACTAAACAGAGATAGATGCCTTCAGTCGTACACATGATGACCTGTGATTTAACGTTATTCATAATTTCATCGAAAATTGTGCCATACAACAATATGTCTAGGGCGCAGCAAATTACTGTGCAGAGATCCTAAGTCATGTCATAATGCGAGTCGTGTGTTACAAGATTCGCTCTTGATTATAAACCTTGATCTGCCAGCACTAAATATTTTCATACCATGTGTTCGTTGAGTGGTTAGCGTCTGCTAATCGCGGGTTTTGAAACCCAGACATGTTTTCTAGGTCTGTCAGCACCATACCTGTGCCCTCGGTTTCACCAAAGTGGTAAACGTCTGAGACCCGCATCTCCTGGAGCTTTCCTCTCACATTAAACTCCCCGCCATGATATAATTGAAATATTGTTCAAAGCGGCGTTGGGGCTGGGTGTTAAAGTGTGGTTGTTAAAGTGTTCGCTCTTCACGCCAAAGACCCAGGTTCAATTCCCCACATTAGTGCAATGTGTGAAGCCCATTGCTGGTGTCTCCCGCCACGATGTTGCTGGAATACTGCTAAAATCGGCGTAAAACAATACTCACTCACTCAAAAAGGCGTTCAACCAATTGCTTATGCACCCAAGAAATTACAATATAAACTTAACAGCACTTGCTAATTCCTTAATATGACGTTCTACATGATGCACTTATGTATCGCCCTATGTTTTGCCGTCCTCAGGGAGAACGTGTTGGCGGTGTTCTCCAAGTACCAGGCGAACAACGTCAGGCAGCTGAAGAAGGATGAAGCTCTTGAGATGCTGAAGGCAGAGTTCGGACTTGACAACGAACAGGCTGAAAATATCTTCTACACCTTCGACAAGAACAACGACAACATCATGAGTATCTGGGAGTTCAAGATGTTCTTCGACTGCGCTGGCGACCAGTATGTATAATCAACATCATTAACATGTGAAACTTGGTGATCTCCCAGTGTGATCTGGACAGTTGAAAATACATTTTGTAATCTCTCCTTAATGAATTAAATTATTTAGACAAAAGTGTGCGGTATAATTCTGCCTGGCTTTAATGTTACATCGACTTAAACAGTACATCGAGTTAGTGGAGTTCGAATAAATGAGGTTTAACTCGGCTTCGGTATGAGATACAGTAAACTACGGTTATAACGAACACGCTTATAACGAACTGACGGATATAACGAACTTACTTTTGGGTCCCGACTACTTGCTGTAGTCATGCTGTATATGTACTTATAACGAACTACGGTTATAACGAACTAAAATAAGTAGTCCCTTCGAGTTCGTTATAACCGTAGTTTACTGTACTTATAGAAATTGTCAGCTGTTGGGTTGTTATCGGAGGTTACTTATGTACCAGCATAGTGCCAGTGCAATTTACCCTCTAATCAAGGCCATATGTGGCGACGTACCTGTTCAATAGTACAACAAAATGAAAACAAACATTATTAAACACCGTTGTTAGCCATATTGCAAACCACCACGGCGAACACCACCAACTGGCTGTACACAATTCACCCATCTGTGGAAGGAACCCGTCGTGTCGAGCCAACGCGTTAACCAATAGGCTCGCTCAACGCCCTTAACATAACTTGAAAAGTCTACTTTGATAACACTCATACAATTTTATCAGAAAATTAGGCAACAATATTGAATATATTCAGCAATTTTAAGTATTTAATTAAACTCTGTTTATCTATGCCATATCATCCGGGCATTGCAGTATACCTTAACAGGATAAAGGTCATTAAACTTATTAATGGCGTGGTATTAGTGTTCGAATCACATTGATTTCTACCAAGTCTTAAAAAATAAGTCACAGATTTCGGCATTTGACATTCAACAGTTTAATTTGACGACTGAATATCTTAAGATATAATTGAAATAAGTATATCATCAATGCAAATGCAATACTGTAGAGGTTCATGCTAAAAAAGCCTGAAACATGATTGGTGAGTTCTCTGTACTCCGCACCCCTTTCTATCCAAACACTCTTCACTCAAGCTCCCCCCAGCCCATCAAGTCTCTCCTCCGTCTATTGGCTACTTTCCCCTGTATCAGTCGCTTCTTCCTCTCATTCGCTCTCCTCAACTTCTCCTCCATCTGCTGCCTCTTCTCATTCTGAATCTTGTTCTGCATATCCACGATCCGGGCCCGGCGATCGTCACTCTGCCTCGCCATAGCGCCATGGTTCCATAGCGCCTTTTCTCTCAACATCGTGGCGAGTTCAAGCCTTTCTTCCAGGCTCGAACCGGTTTTGTGGACCTTCTCGAGTCTATCCGTAAGTCTCTGGGGCCGAGGTACCCTGGCCTTCCTCTGACCACCACCAACTGTGGGGTAGTTCCCGATGATTCCCTCTCTCCTTAACTGCCGCATCACTTCCTGTTGAGCTGGACGCCAGATTCGGACAGGGGTCAGTTGTAGCTGGGCCGGCGTGGAAGGAAGCCATTGCCCGGTACTGGCTCTGGGCTGGGTGGACTTTTCACCCTTCTTTCCTCTGTTGTTGTTGTGGTTGAGAAAGTGATCTTGTAGATCCGGTGAGGATATACACCGATACATCACTGGTCCAGCTATGACAGCGAGCAGCCGCGACGAAGTTCAAGGCTCGACACGGCTTGATGCCGTTCTCCATTAACTATGACTGTGACGTCACGGTATTGTTGACGTCACATATAATGCACTGTCGTAGTTTGTGTACTGTGACGTCATCAATTGTTGTGTCTCATTAAACTGGTTCCACTGTTGGTATTGGACGCAAGCTCACCGCCTCTAGCATTTGTCACCAACTCGTGTTATTCCGTGGCAAGCCGAATAGCGTCTTCTTGTTGGTTACGGAAAGGGGCGAATGGTGACGAATGCGCTTTTCGTTTAGTTAGACAGAAATCGAGTCTATGCGACATTGTGATTCGGTAAAGCTGGTTCCATGCTCACTCTGCGCGTCGCCAACTTCTTGTGTCAAGTAACGGAGCCCAGACAAGGCGCTCACTACGATGGCTGGCTCCCGAATGTTACAGTGGGAGAAGCATAGTAAGCACAATTGCCGTAAACAAGCCAGCCAAACTACGCTATAAGTTCATTCGCTTGATTCGGCTCCGAAATCCCATCACGGAATCATCCAACCAACCCCACCCCCAACCCCACCCCCCGGGTGTTGTTGTTTCTCGTGAGCTAAATGCAATTTTTAAAATAAAAACAAACTACTGATTCTGACAAAAATGACTTTTTGAAGCTAGTGCGTAAAACATAAGCAATTTAATTTTAAGTATTTAAATATATATATTTTCCATATTCATGAAGTGGAGGGGGGGGGGGGGGGGGGGGGGGGGGGGGGCTTGTTATCATCAATATGTTTAAAATACCACCGGGGCGGTCGGGTAGCCTAGTGGTTCAAGCATGGGTTCCCGACATGGGTACAATGTGTGAAGCCCATTTCGGTCCCCGCCGTGATATTGCTGGAATATTGCTAAAAGCGGCGTAAACCATACTCACTCACTCACTCACTCACTAAAATACCACCGAATCCCTTTCGGTGACAACATTTGAGAATTTGAGTATCATTAAGAACTAGTATAATGTTTGGTGTGTCCTAAATAATAAAGAGGATGAATCACTATTTATATTAATTGTAATTCATACTAATGATTTTATTCACCATTTTAGCGCCCAGGAGATCGTGCAAAAGTTCCGGGAACTTGACGCCGATGGGAGCGGCAAGCTGGACGTGGAGGAGGCGAGGCTTGGCCTGAAGACTCTCAAAACAGCAACTGGGCGTGTCCTGGAGGATAAGGAGATTGAATTCTTTATCCAGACGACGGGGACAGACGACAACACCATCGACCTCGGCCACTTCGTCAACCTTCTGCACCGACTGAAACTCTACAACGCCCCTCCACCACCTGCTAACGTCAAGATCCATGCCTAGACTGCGCACACAGTGAATTGACGCGGGCAGGACAGAGAGGTGCGGTTTATACCGTATTCTCTGTAAAAAATACGCTTGTAAAAATGCATCATAACATAATTTCTGTAGTCCATTGTAAGTCTTTATAATGTAAATTTATTATACAACGAAACCCCGTTAAGATGGAAACCCCGATTAGTTTTTTGATTGTTTACACGGATACAAGGGAGCTTGATTCATTGGTCCGTGATCCGGACATTTGTTTATCCGGGGGATTTTACTGGTCCAGACTAAGGGGTATTTGCTGTAGCTGTATTTAATGATATTAAATGAGGATGTTTATTGTGGGATCTGTCTAATACGTAATTACATATGATCAATGTTTACGTTTAGAGGTTATTGCTATAAACACTATTGGTATTCTGGACAATATTTGAACAACTAGTCAAGTTTATTTTAATTTCATCCTAAAGCTATTTTAATTGTATTCACACAATCAATATCATCGGGTATATTGTATGTATATTCATGTAAATATATGTCGCATTTCACTTTCTGGTTGAATAAAAATATTGCTCACGAAACTTCAACAATAAAATCTGTTCCTGTATAATTACACCTAATTACGCAGATTATTTACACAAAATCACGTTTCGAGATGCAAAGCGGGTTTCGATGACAGCCCCATGTCGGGGCATTTAAATGTATTTCACTGTTTTCCTATTTAACCATACACATGTTATTCATCGCATGCCAAAACATATTATTTTATTTATAATAAATCATACAGTACAGCAGTGATACTTACTATCACATACGACAAGTATGCTCATGAACATAAATATGTGTATCTTTTATGGAGTGTTTGATTTGCCACAAAGCGGCAGTTTCATTGAGGGGAGATAACTCGTGTCAGCATAACGTATGCTTGGGAAGGGATGGCACAGCCAAGATCTGTTGCAAATAATAGCCGTCCGTAAAAAAATTCCTTTTTCATCATATTTTCATTAAATGTTTCATGGTCTCAGTAGTTTGCTTTATATATCTGTGTATTCGCTGTTGCAATGTCAGCTGTCCGGATAACATATTAAAAACTATTTTGCATATTTAATTTATTGAAACATGTTCTTTGAACTCAAAAAGTTGCAAAGTAGCATAATTATGATTTTTAAGTTTTAACAAAATTGATTTTTTGCTTTGATCTAAAGATCTAGTAGTCCTGTACCAAGACGGGAATATATGTATTTCAGTGAAGCCAAACAATCTAGAATAGGAAGCCAAGCCATCTCTATTGCACAGAAATGTAATGAGCATTAAGAATTTCATCAGATGAGATAACTGTATTGTGTGATAAATGATTTCATAGAGTAAGTGGTAGTCTAGTGCTCGAGGCATGCTTTTGTTTATTTGCTGCTCAACATTTCAAACGGGGTTATCATTTATTCATAGGATGCTCATGTCTTATTGTCTCAAATGTGTTCAAGGAAAATTCCTATGTTGAAGTCTTTCACTTTTCATTTTCTATCTTGTTATGATCACGATTTGATATAATAAATATTTATTCATAACATATTCATGTTTGTTGTTATAAAACGTTATGCGCTGTGGTCATGTTTGGCATGAGGTTTACTTCTCGAACATCTTACCAATATTATTAGAATTAACATGTCCTCAAATTCAACACTCTTTCCCGTTAGATAATGTTTTTGTTACAATTTCTGTTTTTCAAAACGTATCGACTACCAGCAAAGTAACCCGTATTTGCTCGTTACATGCGTTATGTTATACAGTCGTTGTAATAAATGGACTAATAAAAATAGTAAACTGTTTACGATCATATATAGTATTGTAATGCTGTCAATTAACAGTCAACTGCTTCCATGGGCATATTCTGCGCTACTGATTGTCTACGTATGGTATCTGAGTTTGACAACTCTCTCTCTCTCTCTCTCTCTCTCTCTCTCTCTCTCTCTCTCTCTCTCTCTCTCTCTCTCCCTTACAGTTCAAAAATTGATTGAATATTAACTGAAATTCAATAGTTCTACTCATGGGATATCACAGTCTGTGCAGGCCCGCTTAGTACTGATGCACTGCCCTTGCAGCGAATGTATATCCCAAAGAGCGGTCTGTACTAGGAAGTATATTCAGGTCAAGACTTTCAGGACATCCGTATGGATGCTGAGATAAAAAGCGAGTCCAACTGTTGATCATAACACTAGGTGTTTACTAACATACGCATATCATGCAACAGGGTCCTATTACCCAGGAATCTCGAGTGTCGAGGTCGAGCGTCGAATGCCAGTACCCATCCCCGGTCGGTCTTTCCCACATTTTGACCCTAAACACTATTACACACAATCCTAATCATGTTTAAACCCTAAACACGTCACAATTATGGGACAAGGAGCGTGTTTAGGTTGTTGGTATGATTTTGCACAGTGTACACAGGTACTAAATGTATCTATGCAAGGTACATGTATATCGTAAAACCTTGTTAATCCGGACGATACCATTAGTTGCAGTAGATTTCTAGCACCTTGGGTCGCATATTGAAGAACCTTCACTTTATTCAGCATATGCATCTCATAGCGGAATACGGCACTTCATGTTCAAGAGGTAATGGCACATAATAGCTAACGTCAACCCAATGGGATATTTTCTCGGTTTAACCTGACTGTGCCCTCACCCCAAATGTTGTTATAGTGGATTATAGGGGATTAAGAGACACAGATCACTTTTCTCCCATAACTCTAGGTTCCTTTCGTCACCTGAACAATTAATAAACTTACATATTTCGACAAAGCAGTTTTCGGGGGGTTACGTATAATGATTAAATATTCGTCGTGTTAATGTTTAAGACTAAGCAAATATGAATTATGATTTCTTAACAGTTTTGATAGTTATTTTAATGATATTAACGCGATTATTTAGAGCCATTCTGTTATTGTATCTATGGTGACAGTAACGCCCCATAATATGTGGTATTTAGCAAAATCAGCCTCCTTACGATAACATTTTGACATAGATAATTAAAAGAGACTTCAGACATAATTCATTTTTTCAGGTAATGCCATCACGAGGTCCAGGTATATCTTGTTTCAACAGGATGAGAACACGGACATCCAAAAACATATATCAACAAAATACATATTTATTGTTCTTGACACCTCGTTATACATACACTATTTTATTGACCTTATAAACATATTATACAATGAAAACGAGGGCCATCAATTTTGAATGAACTAGCCACTGAATAGGCATGTGGTAAAGGCATGTATGTACAATGCCTGTCAATCGTTACATCGTCCAAAGCTTTTTATCCCTTAATTACTATATTCAAAAGTTGATTAATATTATATTTTAAACATGTTTTCGTGATAGTTTTTCACTTTAGGCGAGTGTTTGTTCAGTTAGAGTATGGACTATTTTAACTATCTACTGATTATGATTTGACGACTGAATTATGGACTTAGTTCGACCGTTATATTTTAATTTGAGCTTCCTGGTACATCGCTCATACAAAAGAGCTGTACAAAAAAATAATTTGGTTATATGGTTACCAACTACGCTCGACAGTAATCAAATATTGTAATATGATTTTCCATGGGAAAACGAGATCTATTTTGAGTTAAATGCAAACATGGTAATCTTTCAGAAAGTAGATCTGGCACATTACATTTCATTATTGTCACTACCGCGTGTGTGTTTTTATAATGGTTTCACGAATTTCATTGATACTGAGAACTGTTGACCTACTTATATTACAGTTGAAAAAAAACTACATAAGAGGAAGTGCGATGCATTTGAGTGAGTCCGTCGGTCACGTGACTTCCGGGAACACACAAGGAGTCCTTAATACTGTTTTTACTTCCGGAAAGCAGTGCAAGGCGTGGGGTATTAATAGGTACATTGATATGGCATACCTGTAAATACCGTAATAGTATGGATTTGTTCCTTTGCTGTGTGGAATTCTGTTAGCACATGTTTGCCTAAAAAATCTCAACGAGTGTCTTCCGAGTTCAACGACGCCAAGACAAGGTGATACAAGTTTAAAATATACGAGGTTTGATATGATATGATCTTGGAAGACACGAGGATGAGATTCTATTTATCATCAAAATAATTCTGCTAGCGTTTTCTGTGATAAACAGTGTGTTGAGTGTAAATAGTACAGCTACAGTTTCAGTGGCAGATTAGTGGCGTCATTTGATTGTGACGTCATGGTAACGATGACGTCACAGTGATCTTCAAAGCATTGCGATACGATATTTTATTGCAGCGATATCTCCATTGATGAGATCGTTTGATCTCACCAAGTGATATCTCACGTGGAGGCCAGTTTTGGATATTAAGCTGCATTATCCGTTGAACTTGTAAAAAAATGTTTGTTGTAGTGTGTGTCTTGAATCATGCGCAGGTAACCCGAGATTGTCTCTTGCTTGGTGATTTGTTTTTAAACTGAACGTTTCGACATGTACTGTGACAAGACATAGTGTGGCTATTTAGACATGCGTAATTAACTGTGTTCATTATAGCAACAAAAACCCTTTCAGAGTCGATTGTACGATTCCGACTATATCATGAGGATGTGTTTATGAATTACTATTTAAAAAATGATTTCACAAGGTGTCACGTGCTAGTCACACAATCCGTTTTTCGTGGTATTGTGTGTTTCTGTTCACCTCGTGACTCAGGTGGTACCCCCACCACCTTCCAGTTCCCCCACCCCCAACCCTATTCCACCCCACCCCTACTCTATATTCCCAGACTCTGAAAGTTGATTCAATATCACATATTTGTGGTTGACCCGCGGTTTTGATATTTTCTGAATTTAGATTGAAACCGGACGCTTTTGTAACTTTGTCTTCCGTAAATAAGAACACAAAATATGTGTTGATATCGGAGTATTTTCGGAGATTTGATAATGGTTCAGTTTGACGTGTGCCGTGTATTGAGATTAGATTGCAGGTGTGGGATTTCAGTAAGATCTGGAAGTCACATGACAGAGAGGTATAGCGGAAACGAAGGACATTTTTAAAAAAGATGTGTCCCGTGGTTGGCTATACATATATGTTCAAATAACTGTGTTGAAATAGATTTAGAGGTGACGGGGAACCTTTTTTGTTTAATAAAGCGTTCGTTTGGCACGCCCGGATTAAACTTCCAATTCTTGGTGCCCCCCCCCCCCCCCCCCCCCCCCCCCCTGGAATATTGCCAACAGCGTATACTCACTCACTGATACTCACTCCCTCACTCCCTGAATTCATACTCTTCAAAACGTACTCGGGATACTCGGAAAAAAATAAAGTTTCCAAACTTCTAAGAGATATTAGTTTCTAGTATAGCTAAATGATAACAATGAGCAAGTTGGGAACACATTACAAGTAGTGAAGTGTGACAGTAGATGTTATCACCAACAACGATCTTGAACCACGACTGACTGACTATGGTTTTACGCCGCTTTTAGCAATATTCCAGCAATATCACGGCGGGGGACACCAGAAATGGGCTTCACACATTGTACCCATGTCGGGAATCGAACCCGGGTCTTCGGTGTGACGAGCGAACGCTTTAACCACTTTAACCCGGGTTCAATTCCTGACATGGGTACAATGTGTGAAGCCCGTTTCTGGTGTCCCCCGCCGTGATATTGCTCTAATACTGCTATAAGCGGCGTGAAACCATATTCACTCACTCCATTGGCGATTTGAGGGTGTCTGTCCCACTCCTCTTGCAGCGCCTGGCCAAGTTCAGCCAACATGCTCGGCGGCCTGTGACGTTGACGCACATGTACACGACGCCCTATTATCTCCCAGACGTGATCAATGAGAGAAGGGTCTCGGCTCATTGCTGGCCATGGTATTTTACGGTTCTTTGGATGTTGTACTGCTGGAGGTGAGCATTGACTCTTCGTGCACGGTGAGCTCCGGCGTTGTCGTCCTGGAAGACAAAACGTCGCCTCACACGCCTTGCAAACGGGACAAAAAAGAGTGTCAGTGTGTTCTCCCGATAGTACTGTCAGTTGCCCCTGTCTTGTACAATAGGGAGTTGGGGTCGGTAAGTCACAGTGATGCCACCACACAACATAACCGATCCACTGCCAAAACTGAGGTCACAGGTTGACATTGGCTTGACGTTCATTTCGACGTCGCCAGGCACGACCACGCCTATCAAGGCGGCGCAAAGAGAATCAGGAATTATGGGAATACATGACACGTGGCCAGCGACGATTACCCCAGTTTCGACGATGTGTTCACACCATTGCCGTCTGTTTCTCAAAATGACGTTTTGTAGCTGTAGGGGGAGGCGCAAACCTTGGCCGTCCAGCATGGCGATGCGCTGCATGTAGATGATTTCTAATCGACTGACTCTTTAACTCGCACTCAAGTGGTCGGATGGAGGTTTGCAATAATTTGTTTCGCCGTTTGACCTCGATTTCGTAAAGCCTTGTTTCGTATCAATCGATCCTCTACTCTTGACGTTGACCTAGGACGCCCTGAACGGGATCGATCGTCAAAATTTCTGGTTTGTTGGGACCTATTCCATGTGAACAGTTGGACGTATTTGCAACTGTACGCTGTCTTCTGCCAGTTTCTGGCATGCTAATAGCCCGTAGATGCTCAGCGCGTTGCAGAGGCCGCTTCGATAGTTCATACACAAACAGTGAATGAAATCAAGTAGAATACAACTGTTTGATAAGCAGAATGAGTAAGATTGACAGCTATAATAGTCCACAGAGATTAATCGACATTCCTTGAAATTGTCAAAATCAGGAATGACACCCTACGCACGTGTATGGCGCTACTAAGTAAGGCACGTAAAATCATAGGATGTGTTTTGGTGTTAAGATGTTTGTCGTCAACACTTATCTTTGTTCTAATACTTGGTGTTAACATTTATTTTTCATGTCCCCTACTTTTTTAAAGAGTGTATTTAATGACAACTGAATTTAGTAAAATATTCATATTATTGACTATATGGCGTACCATTTATCAAAGCACGCCAGGGTAGCCTAGCGTCGTTTTAATTAGTATTGAGATCAATTCCCTTTCATTTTCACAAGAACGCGGTAAAGACCGGGAAATTGCTAGGCAGAATATAATATTCTTTAAATTTGAATTTTGTCAAATATAAAATCTTTCAAAGAAAAAAGAAGTGTTTTCGGGTTGTGAACTGACAAATCTCAATGTTATGCTCTTAAAGAACATGTTCACATTTACATGAACAGTTACATGTGTATTGTTTCTGGTGTAATATTTCCGTGGTTTTAATTCCCATTCATACATTGAGATGGTGGGTATTCTTCAACTGATAGTTGCGTAGTGAGACTGGAAATTACTCTGTGTGAAGCGACCACACAGCCGCCATTCTTGGGAAGGCATGAATGGAATAGAGCCGTGCTGGAAGTGAAACGTCCCGGGTTTCCAACACCGTGACATACGCCGGGGTTTCAGCGTTCACTATTTCCTCCTCCGTCAGTCATTCACAATGAGTACATAGTGACTGGGTCCGTATACGTATACGTATTGCCTGACGCTGACCCGCCCCCATGGGTGATTGACTCATATATTGATACGCGTGGCCCTCGACAGAAAGTACAAGTGATCGACTAAACAGTTTAGCACGTGATCACATATCGTAGTCACACGGCTGCCTCGTGGGAGGGAATTACACTGTTGATAATTCGATCCGAACAAAATCCACTTTTGAGTGGAACATAGTGAAACAGATGGATTTTTTTATTTCGTCAGGTGCAATTTGACATGATGCATGACTAGTATCCTAGGTAGACGTTGGTGCTCTACCGGATATTTCTCTTATTACAACACACAAGTCCGTCTGTGGGTCCACAACGTTTATTCGTGTTCTTATGTCTATATAACTACATAGTAGTATGGCCAAGCAGGATCTCTGAGGCGTAATAGAGCCAACCTGCCTAGCCGCTGTCCGAGGGTCAAGTCCCGACTAACAGAAAGCGTACTATCTTTAACCCTCACTGTCAGACTGCAATGTATCGTGTTACGTTACATACATGGTCAGCCTGCAGTATCCCGTACCTCATCCACAAAGTTAAGCTTCAGTGGCCAACCGGCCATTCTCTGGCATTAACTACAACCCGCTGACCCGCACATGACTCTGTGCTGCTGGCCATGGTAATGATACCCCAGCTGCTGT